>NC_057809.1:577655862-577875657 GCF_018294505.1 Triticum aestivum | reverse complement strand
GGGGGGGGGGAAGAGAGAGAAGGGGGCCGGCCACCTCTCCTAGTCCTAATAGGACTAGGGGAGGGGGGAGGCGCGCAGCCACCTTGGGCTGCCCCTTTCACCTTTCCACTAAAGCCCACTAAGGCCCATATAGCTCCCGGGGGGGTTCCGGTAACCTCCCGGTACTCCGGTAAAATCCCGATTTCACCCGGAACACTTCCGATATCCAAACATAGGCTTCCAATATATCAATCTTTATGTCTCGACCATTCCGAGACTCCTCGTCATGTCCGTGATCACATCCGGGACACCGAACTAACTTCGGTACATCAAAATGCATAAACTCATAATAACTGTCATCGTAACGTTAAGCGTGCGGACCCTACGGTTCGAGAATAATGCAGACATGACTGAGACACATCTCCGGTCAATAACCAATAGCGGGACCTGGATGCCCATATTGGCTCCTACATATTCTACGAAGATCTTTATCGGTCAAACCGCATAACAACATACGTTGTTCCCTTTGTCATCGGTATGTTACTTGGCCGAGATTCGATCGTCGGTATCCAATACCTAGTTCAATCTCGTTACCGGCAAGTCTCTTTACTCGTTCCGTAATACATCATCTCACAACTAACATATTAGTTGTAATGCTTGCAAGGCTTATGTGATGTGCATTACCGAGAGGGCCCAGAGATACCTCTCTGACAATCGGAGTGACAAATCCTAATCTCGAAATATGCCAACCCAACATCTACCTTTGGAGACACCTGTAATGCTCCTTTCTAATCACCCAGTTACGTTGTGACGTTTGGTAGCACCCAAAGTGTTCCTCCGGCAAACGGGAGTTGCATAATCTCATAGTCATAGGAACATGTATAAGTCATGAAGAAAGCAATAGCAACATACTAAACGATCGGGTGCTAAGCTAATGGAATGGGTCATGTCAATCAGATCATTCAACTAATGATGTGATCCCGTTAATCAAATAACAACTCTTTGTTCATGGTTAGGAAACATAACCATCTTTGATTAATGAGGTAGTCTAGTAGAGGCATACTAGTGACACTCTGTTTGTCTATGTATTCACACATGTATTATGTTTCCGGTTAATACAATTCTAGCATGAATAATAAACATTTATCATGATATAAGGAAATAAATAATAACTTTATTATTGCCTCTAGGGCATATTTCCTTCAGTCTCCCACTTGCACTAGAGTCAATAATCTAGTTCACATCGCTATGTGGTTAACACCAATAGTTCACATCTTTATGTGATTGGTTCACATCTCCATGTGACTAACACCCAAAGGGTTTACCTGATTCAATAGTCCCACTTTCAATATGTATCCAGATAGAGACTTAGAATCATCTGGATCAGTGTCAAAAACTTGCATTGACGTAACCCTTTACGATGAACCTTTTTGTCACGTCCATAATCGAGAAACATATCCTTATTTCACTAAGGATAATTCTGACCGCTGTCCAGTAATCTACTCTTAGATCACTATTGTACTCCCTTGCTTAACACAGTGTAGGGTATACAATAGATCTGGTACATAGCATGACATACTTTATAGAACCTATGTCTGAGGCATAGGGAATGACTTTCATTCTCTTTCTATCTTCTGCCTGGTCGGGCTTTGAGTCTTACTCAACTTCACACCTTGTAATACAGGCAAGAACTCTTTCTTTGACTGCTCCATTTTGAACTACTTCAAAATCTTGTCAAGGTATGTACTCATTGAAAAAACTTATCAAGCGTCTTGATCTATCTCTATAGATCTTGAAGCTCAATATGTAAGCAACTTCTTTGAGGTCTTTCTTTGAAAAAACTCCTTTCAAACACTCCTTTATGCTTTGCAGAATAATTCTACATTATTTCCGATCAACAATATGTCATTCACATATACTTATCAAAAATGCTGTAGTGCTCCCACTCACTTTCTTGTAAATACAGGCTTCACCGCAAGTCTGTATAAAACTGTATCCTTTGATCAACTTATCAAAGCGTATATCCCGACTCCGAGATGCTTGCACCAGTCCATAGATGGATCGCTGGAGCTTGCATATTTTGTTAGCATCTTTAGGATTGAAAAAACCTTCTGGTTGCATCATATACAACTCTTCTTTAAATCCATTAACGAATGTAGTTTTGTTTATCCATTTGCCAGATTTCATAAAAATGCGGCAATTGCTAACATGATTTGGACAGACTTAAGCATCGCTACGAGTGAGAAAATATCATCGTAGTCAACACCTTGAACTTTGTCAAAAACCTTTTTCGACAAGTCTAGCTTTATAGATAGTAACACTACTATCAGCGTCTGTCTTCCTCTTGAAGATCCATTTATTTTCTATGGCTTGCCGATCATCGGGCAAATCCATCAAAGTCCATCTTTGTTCTCATACATGGATCATATCTCAGATTTCATGGTTTCAAGCCATTTTGCGGAATCTGGGCTCACCATCGCTTCTTCATAGTTCGTAGGTTCATCATGATCTAGTAGCATGACTTCCAGAACAGGATTACCGTACCACTCTGGCGCGTATCTCACTCTGGTTGATCTACAAGGTTCAGTAGTATCTTGTTCTGAAGTTTCATGATCATCATCATTAGCTTCCTCACTAACTGGTGTAGGTGTCACTGAAACAGTTTTCTATGATGCACTACTTTCCAATAAGGGAGCAGGTATAGTTACCTCGTCAAGTTCTACTTTCCTCCCACTCACTTCTTTCGAGAGAAACTCCTTCTCTAGAAAGGATCCATTCTTGGCAATGAATGTCTTGCCTTCGGATCTGTGATAGAAGGTGTACCCAATAGTTTCCTTTGGGTATCCTATGAAGACACATTTCTCCGATTTGGGTTCGAGCTTATCAGGTTGAAGCTTTTTCACATAAGCATCGCAGCCCCAAATTTTAAGGAACGACAACTTTGGTTTCTTGCCAAACCACAGTTCATAAGGCGTCGTCTCAACGGATTTTGATGGTGCCCTATTTAACGTGAATGCGGCCGTCTCTAGAGCGTAGCCCCAAAACGATAGCGGTAAATTTGTAAGAGACATCATAGATCGCACCATATCTAATAAAGTACGATTACGACGTTCGGACACACCATTATGTTGTGGTGTTCCAGGTGGCATGAGTAGTGAAACTATTTCACATTGTTTTTAACTGAAGGCCAAACTCGTAACTCAAATACTCTTCTCTACGATCAGATCATAGAAACTTTATTTTCTTGTTACGATGATTTTTCACTTCACTCTGAAATTCTTTGAACTTTTCAAATGTTTCAGACTTATGTTTCATCAAGTAGATATACTCATATCTGCTCAAATCATCTGTGAAGATCAGAAAATAATGATACTTGTCGCGAGCCTCAATATTCATCGGACCACATACATCAGTATGTATGATTTCCAACAAATCTATTGCTCGCTCCATTGTTCCGAAGAACATAGTGTTAGTCATCTTGCCCATGAGGCATGGTTCGCAAGCATCAACTGATTCATAATCAAGTGATTCCAAAAGCCCATCAACATGGAGTTTCTTCATGCGCTTTACACCAATATGACCTAAACGGCAGTGCTACAAATAAGTTGCACTATCATTATTAACTTTGCATCTTTTGGTTTCAATATTATGATTATGTGTATCACTACGATCGAGATCCAACGAACTATTTTCATTGGGTGTGTAACCATATAAGGTTTTATTCATATAAACAGAACAACAATTTATTCTCTTACTTAAATGAATAACCGTATTACAATAAACATGATCAAATCATATTCATGCTCAACGCAAACACCAAATAACACTTATTTAGGTTCAACACTAATCTCGAAATAATAGGGAGTGTGAGATGATGATCATATCAATCTTGGAACCAATTCCAACACACATCGTCACTTCACTCTTAACTAGTCTTTGTTTATTCTGTAACTCCCGTTTCGAGTTACTAATCTTAGCAACTGAACTAGTATCAAATACTGAGGGTTTGCTATAAACACTAGTAAAGTACACATCAATAACATGTATATCAAATATACTTATGTTCACTTTGCCATCCTGCTTATCCGCCAATCACTTGGGGTAGTTCCGCTTCCAGTGACCAGTCCCTTTGCAGTAGAAGCACTTAGTCTCAGGCTTAGGACCAGACTTGGGCTTCTTCATTTGAGCAACTTGCTTGCTGTTCTTCTTGAAGTTTCCCTTCTTCCCTCTGCCCTTTTCTTGAAACTAGTGATCTTGTCAACCATCAACACTTGATGTTTTTCTTGATTTCTACCTTCGTTGATTTCAGCATCACGAAGAGCTTGGGAGTTGTTTCTGTTATCCCTTGCATATTATAGTTCATCACGAAGTTCTACTAACTCGGTGATGGTGACTAGAGAATTCTGTCAATCACTATCTTATCTGGAAGATTAACTCCCACTTGATTCAAGCGATTGTAGTACCCAGACAATCTGAGCACATGCTCACTAGTTGAGCGATTCTCCTCCATCTTTTAGCTATAGAACTTGTTAGAGACTTCATATCTCTCAACTCGGGTATTTGCTTGAAATATTAACTTCAACTCCTGGAACATCTCATATGGTCCATGACGTTCAAAACTCTTTGAAGTCCCGATTCTAAGCCATTAAGCATGGTGCACTAAACTATCAAGTAGTCATCATATTGAGCTAGCCAAACGTTCATAACGTCTGCATCTGCTCCTACAATAGGTCTGTCACCTAGCGGTGC
Source organism: Triticum aestivum (assembly GCF_018294505.1). Taxonomy (NCBI): domain Eukaryota; kingdom Viridiplantae; phylum Streptophyta; class Magnoliopsida; order Poales; family Poaceae; genus Triticum; species Triticum aestivum. The sequence continues at coordinate 577,870,929 of NC_057809.1, read as the reverse complement.
ATCAAGGACATAATTTTTCTGTGCAGCAATGAGGATAAACCTCAGATCACGGATCCAATCCGCATCATTGCTACTAACATCTTTCAACACAATTTTCTCTAGGAACATATCAAAATAAACACAGGGAAGCAACAGCGCGAGCTATTGATCTACAACATAATTTGCAAAATACTACCAGGACTAAGTTCATGATAAATTTAAGTTCAATTTAATCATATTACTTAAGAACTCCCACTTAGATAGACATCCCTCTAATCTTCTAAGTGATCACGTGATCCAAATCAACTAAACCATAACCGATCATCACGTGAAATGGATTAGTCTTCAATGGTGAACATCATTATGTTGATCATATCTACTATATGATTCACGCTTGACCTTTCGGTCTCCGTGTTCCGAGGCCATATCTGCATATGCTAGGCTCGTCAAGTATAACCCGAGTATTCTGCGTGTGCAAAACTGGCTTGCACCCGTTGTAGATGGACGTAGAGCTTATCACACCCGATCATCACGTGGTGTCTGGGCACGACGAACTTTGGCAACGGTGCATACTCAGGGAGAACACTTCTTGATAATTTAGTGAGAGATCATCTTATAATGCTACCGTCAATCAAAGCAAGATAAGATGCATAAAACATAAACATCACATGCAATCAATATAAGTGATATGATATGGACATCATCATCTTGTGCTTGTGATCTCCATCTCCGAAGCACCGTCGTGATCACCATCATCACCGGCGCGACACCTTGATCTCCATCGTAGCATCGTTGTCGTCTCGCCAATCTTATGCTTCCACGACTATCACTACCGCTTAGTAATAAAGTAAAGCATTACATCGCGATTGCATTGCATACAATAAAGCGACAACCATATGGCTCCTGCCAGTTGCCGATAACTCGGTTACAAAACATGATCATCTCATACAATAAAATTTAGCATCATGCCTTGACCATATCACATCACAACATGCCCTGCAAAAACAAGTTAGACGTCCTCTACTTTGTTGTTGCAAGTTTTACGTGGCTGCTACGGGCTTAAGCAAGAACCAATCTCACCTACGCATCAAAACCACAAACGATAGTTTGTCAAATAGACTTCGTTTTAAACTTCGCAAGGACCGGGCGTAGCCACACTTGGTTCAACTAAAGTTGGAGAGACAGTCGCCCGCAAGCCACCTATGTGCAAAGCACGTCGGGAGAACCGGTCTCGCGTAAGCGTACGCGTAATGTTGGTCCGGGTCATCTCGTCCAACAATACAGCCGAACCAAAGTATGACATGCTGGTAGGCAGTATGACATATATCGCCCACAACTCACTTGTGTTCTACTCGTGCATATAACATCAAACCATAAAACCTAGGCTCGGATGCCACTGTTGGGGAAACGTAGTAATTTCAAAATTTTCCTACGCACACGCAAGATCATGGTGATGCATAGCAACGAGGGGAGAGTATGATCTACGTACCCTTGTAGATCGCAACGGAAGCGTTGACACAACATAGAGGAAGTAGTTGTACGTCTTCTTCCCGATCCGACCGATCCAAGCACCGTTACTCCGGCACCTCCGAGTTCCTAGCACACGTACAACTCGATGACGATCCCCGGGCTCCGATCCAGCAAAGCTTCGGGGAGGAGTTCCGTCAGCACGACGGCGTGGTGATGATCTTGATGTTCTACCGATGCTGGGCTTCGCCTAAGCACTACAACGATATGATCGAGGTGGAATATGGTGGCAGGGGGCACCGCACACGGCTATGGAACGATCACGGGGATCAATTGTGTGTGTCTAGAGGTGCCCCCTTGCCTCAGTATATAAAGGAGCCAAGGGGGAGGGGCTGGCCGGCCAAGGAGGGCGCGCCAGGAGAGTCCTACTCCCTCTGGGAGTAGGATTCCCCCCCCCCCAATCCTAGTTGGAATAGGATTCCTTGAGGGGGGGGGGAAGAGAGAGAAGGGGGCCGGCCACCTCTCCTAGTCCTAATAGGACTAGGGGAGGGGGGAGGCGCGCAGCCACCTTGGGCTGCCCCTTTCACCTTTCCACTAAAGCCCACTAAGGCCCATATAGCTCCCGGGGGGGTTCCGGTAACCTCCCGGTACTCCGGTAAAATCCCGATTTCACCCGGAACACTTCCGATATCCAAACATAGGCTTCCAATATATCAATCTTTATGTCTCGACCATTCCGAGACTCCTCGTCATGTCCGTGATCACATCCGGGACTCCTAACTAACTTCGGTACATCAAAATGCATAAACTCATAATAACTGTCATCGTAACGTTAAGCGTGCGGACCCTACGGTTCGAGAATAATGCAGACATGACTGAGACACATCTCCGGTCAATAACCAATAGCGGGACCTGGATGCCCATATTGGCTCCTACATATTCTACGAAGATCTTTATCTGTCAGACCGCATAACAACATACGTTGTTCCCTTTGTCATCGGTATGTTACTTGGCCGAGATTCGATCGTCGGTATCCAATACCTAGTTCAATCTCATTACCGGCAAGTCTCTTTACTCGTTCCGTAATACATCATCTCACAACTAACATATTAGTTGTAATGCTTGCAAGGCTTATGTGATGTGCATTATCGAGAGGGCCCAGAGATACCTCTCCGACAATCGGAGTGACAAATCCTAATCTCAAAATACGCCAACCCAACATCTACCTTTGGAGACACCTGTAATGCTCCTTTATAATCACCCAGTTGTGTTGTGACGTTTGGTAGCACCCAAAGTGTTCCTCCGGCAAACGGGAGTTGCATAATCTCATAGTCATAGGAACATGTATAAGTCATGAAGAAAGCAATAGCAACATACTAAATGATCGGGTGCTAAGCTAATGGAATGGGTCATGTCAATCAGATCATTCAACTAATGATGTGATCCCGTTAATCAAATAACAACTCTTTGTTCATGGTTAGGAAACATAACCATCTTTGATTAATGAGCTAGTCTAGTAGAGGCATACTAGTGACACTCTGTTTGTCTATGTATTCACACATGTATTATGTTTCCGGTTAATACAATTCTAGCATGAATAATAAACATTTATCATGATATAAGGAAATAAATAATAACTTTATTATTGCCTCTAGGGCATATTTCCTTCAATACCGCAATGCACCGCATACCGGACATGCGTTCAGATCCTTGTATGCACCGCGGTAGAGGATGCAGTCATTAGGGCATGCATGTATCTTCTGCACCTCCAATCCTAGAGGGCATACGACCTTCTTTGTTGCGTATGTACTGTCGGGCAATTCGTTATCCTTTGGAAGCTTCTTCTTCAATATTTTCAGTAGCTTCTCAAATCCTTTGTCAGGCACATCATTCTCTGCCTTCCACTGCAGCAATTCCAGTACGGTACCGAGCTTTGTGTTGCCATCTTCGCAATTGGGGTACAATCCTTTTTTGTGATCCTCTAACATGCGATCGAACTTCAGCTTTTCCTTTTGACTTTCGCATTGCGTCCTTGTATCGACAATGACCCGGCGGAGATCATCATCATCGGGCACATCGTCTGGTTCATCTTGATCTTCAGCAGCTTCACCCATTGCAGCATCATTGGGCACATCCTCTGGTTCCTCTTGATCTTCACCAGCTCCCCCCGTTGCAGCATCACCGTATTCAGGGGGCACATAGTTGTCATCATACTCTTCTTCTTCGTCGTCTTCCATCATAACCCCTATTTCTCCATGCCTTGTCCAAACATTATAGTGTTGCATGAAACCCTTGTAAAGCAGGTGGGTGTGAAGGATTTTCCGGTCAGAGTAAGACTTCGTATTCCCACAATTAGGGCATGGACAACACATAAAACCATTCTGCTTGTTTGCCTCAGCCGCTTCGAGAAATTCATGCACGCCCTTAATGTACTCGGAGGTGTGTCTGTCACCGTACATCCATTGCCGGTTCATCTGTGTGCGTTATATATAATTAAGTGTGTCAAAAACCATTACAGAACATCATGAATAGATAATTAAGTGACCAAATTAATAGAAATTCATCATCACATTAAAACCAAAGTACATACATAGTTCTCATCTAACAACATATAGCTCTCCAGAGCATCTAATTAATTAAACCATACATTGAAACTATGTGAAACATTTCAATGCGAAAACAAATGCGATCATAATCGCAACCAAGGTAACAATTGATCCAACGGCATAATGATACCAAGCCTCGGTATGAACGGCATATTTTCTAATCTTTCTAATCTTCAAGCGCATTGCATCCATCTTGATCTTGTGATCATCGACGACATCCGCAACATGCAACTCCAATATCATCTTCTCCTCCTCAATTTTTTTTTATTTTTTCCTTCAAGAAATTGTTTTCTTCTTCAACTAAATTTAACCTCTCAACAATAGGGTCGGTTGGAATTTCCGGTTCACATACCTCCTAGATAAATAAAATCTATGTCACGTTGGTCGGCATAATTTTCATAAACAATAAATCAACCAATAGTTATAAAGATAATATATACCATATCCGAATCATAGACAGGACGAGGGCCGACGGGGGCGGATACCAAAACCATCACACTATATAAGATGCAATAATAAAAGTAAGAAAATGATACAAGTATCTATCTAAACATACAAGTAAGAATATTTTTCCTTTCAGAAAGAAGATAAGAACAAGAGGCTCACCACGGTGGTGCCGGTGATGAGATCAGCGCGGGTGATCGACGACGGTGAAGACGGGGGCGGGGCGTGACGGACCGCTAAACCTAGACAAATATTGAGGAAAATGGAGCTTGGAGGTCGAGCTTGGAGAGGAGAAAGCTTAAGTAGTGTGGCTCGGGCATTCCATCGAACACCTTGTGTGCATAGGAGGTGAGCTAGAGCACCACCAAGCCCTCTCCCCCTCGGCCAGAAAAAACAGAGCAGTGTGCTCTGCTCTTGCGCGAGGGGGTATATATAGGCACCACCATTGGTTCCGGTTGGTGGCATGAACCGGGACTAAAGGGCAGCCTTTGGTCCCTGTTCATACCAGCAACCAGGACCAATGGTGGTGGGCCAGGAGCGAGGCCCATTGGTCCCGGTTCGTCCCACCAACCGGGACCAAAAGGTCCAGACGAACCGAGACCAATGGCCCACGTGGCCCGGGTGGCCCCCTGGGCTCACGAACCGGGTCCAATGCACCCATTGGTCCCGGTTCTGGACTGAACCGGGACTAATGGGCTTACCCGGCCTGAACCTTTGCCCCCTTTTCTACTAGTGTCCGTCCGTCCTAGAATAGAATAAGTGTCTTCATTTTGTATTAAAGTTGAGACACTTATTTTGAGACGGAGGGAGTATGTCATATGCTTTCAGTTTTGTTTGGTTATTATTATTTTTTCTTCATTATACTTTGGTTTTCTTTGTTTCTTTGTTTTACTTTATAACTTTTTTTTATCAATTTTCCTTTTGTTCTTTTAACGTGTCTACTTTTATTTCTTCTTCCAAGTTCCAACACATGTTTACTTTTTCATACACATTCTATATTTTACATATACATGTAACAATTTTTTAAATACATCTTTACAAAATTATGTTTTGAATATTTTTCAAATACATCTTAATTATTTTTCAAGTACATGTTGAAACATTTTGAAAATGATAAATAACATTTTTTTGAACTATGTAAACATTTTTGTACATTGTACAAGCATTGTTTGAAAAATATCATGAATACATTTTTCAAACATGTGCAGTTTTTTCAAGTGTGACGTACATTTTTTAAATGTACATAAAATTTTCTTTAAATACATGAACAATTTTCTATATTCTATAAAAAATGTCACCTACATTTTTTTTAATGTGTGACATTTTTTACTTGTCACAAACATTTTTTGTACACATGATTAGACATTTTTTGTTCTGCCAAAAATGTCTAATCATGTGTACAAAAGAATCTCTAAAAACATCGACAGCGGCCTGCCGTGCGGCCCCTCTAGCCCCGCAGTCCCGGCCACCGTCCGATCCGACAAACAGATCAACAGATTGGTTCCCTAGGGAAGTAGATTTTAGGGTTCTTTTTTCCTGCTGGTTCGTGTGCGTGGAGACATTTTGTTTCTGTTTTCTTCACTCTCCCTTAATTTTTGCTATTAAATCAAAACCAATTTGTACATGGGGAATCTCATAGGGCAGTATGCTTGGCACCACAGAAGAAACACAGATTGATCAAGCTGGCTTGGGCAACGTGGGGAAGCTCAAGTATGAGTTTGAGGCAATGGAGATGGTGATTTCTTCCATGCAGGGAATCTATATGCCATTAACGAGATAAAACCAATATGTGAGAAGTCGTGTACAGAGCAAGCATAAAAACAGTTGAACTCTAGACATCCTCAATAGTTGGTGGTTGCCATGTGCTCTGCTTCCTCTACTACTTCTTAGTATCTCCACCTTTTAACATCAAACAGCTTCACATGGGCAGCAAAAACAGTTCTGGGTCTGGCATGGAAGTGGTGAGTGCATTGCTTACTTGAGAACTGCGACGCCATGTATGGGATCAATGTTTTGTGCAGTTTATACACCGCTGCTGAAACTCACAGTATGTTGTACTCCATCATGCATCATCGGTTCATGTCACTCTCAATGCCACGCTGTAGTTCTGCTCAACAGGAAAATCAATCGGTTCTATGAGTTACTCCACCTTTTCGGTCGTCGTAATAGCATCGGATGAGTGACTCCACCCGTGTAATTTTAACATGTGATTATCAGAACGATTTGACGAATATGCAGAAGAAAACGCTTCTTGATATTATCTTTCCTTACTCCCACATGCCAACGATCTATGCCAGCGTCAGTCCCGCGTCTCCGTTGTGCAGAATTGCGAGCCCTCGTCTGCCGCTGGCATGATATGGCCGCCCGCTCAGGATAGGAAAGGCCGGCGTGCAGTCCCTGCATGGAGCATATCCAGTCTAAGGTGCATGTCCGTGTCAAGGCCGCCAGGTCCGGGACAACATCCTATGGATTGAACTTCGAAGTTCAGGATGGCAGCATAGAGAAGAGTACCTCTAGGGTTTTCTTGAGGATTCTTAGGTGCCCTCAGTCGATCAAACAAAGGACGAGCGAATCATCAAGGGAGAGTTCATGAAAATCTGTGTGCGTGACGGCATGTGCAGCCGGTGTGGAGCCAAGGCTTCCATATATTTCTCTAATGGCTCTAAATAATTAACAGGGAGATCGCATGGATGATCTTCTTAGTTTTTAGGATAAAAATCAAGGATGAACCTTCTTTTAAATCTCAGCCGTCATTCCTAGTATGCAACATCATTGTTAGATTAGAGAAATGATTCAAATCACCTGGCTGATCTCTGGCCCGCATCGGCCTCGTCCACTGCCGTTGGGTCCGATTTCATTGGACAACTCATAACATCATATATCTATATACCTCGCTTTGCAACTTGGATCTTGTTGCATTCCCTCGACCGCAACAAGTGGTGAGTTGCAAACCTACATGCCCTTTTCCGCCGCCGCTCTTTCTTTCTCCCTTTCCATCTTATCTCCATGCCTCCCTCTCATAGGAACTACCTGCCGACAACCGCCGTATCCGAGCCGCTCTGCCGCCAGTCAAGGTACCCCACCACCGCTCCCTCCCTTCATCTCGCTCCTCTCACTGTGCTACCGCATATAACTACGCGGGCCCGAGCCGACTGATCGCTGCCACCGCCCGGATCTGCTCGTCCCCGGCCTTTCTTCGCCACGTCGCCAGTGTGTGTGCCACCGCCGTGGACCAGTTTGTCGCCTCGCGCCGCTTGATCCTCTGCGTCGCCTGTAGCCGAGAGACACCACCACCCCATGGGTTGCATCCTTGTCTGGGAAAAAAAACCTGCAATGTCACCTCTGTTGCAGTTTTTTTATTGCAATGATGGAGACGTCGGCTACTCGAAGCGCTAAATCTGACGGCTCGCGGCCCGGCAGATATTTTAAAAAGATCAGCTAGCGGACTGTAGAACGTCTCTACAAATAACCGATTGAACATGTATACGTGTACAGAAGTCATAGCGGAAAGAGCAATCAGTGATACAAATGCATTTTGTTATTTTTCCCCCTCTGAAATTACTACTTATGAAATAGGACAAAAACTCTCTACCGGATTCAAATGCACGAACAACCCTTCATTTCACGGAGTACATCTGGCTTGTGTAATTACTACTGAGGTTCGTTGGCCAGTGTAAACTTCTTCGGCTTCCGAAGTTACTTTCCAGACTACGGCCCTCTCGCCTTCCTCCACTACGCGTTTAAATAGAACCCTGCAATTCCCAAGCGTCACACTATTCCTTTTCCTCTGCCACTTTTGTCGCGTGGAGATGGCAGCAGGCACGAAGGGCGACGGGCCGGCGATCGGCATCGACCTCGGGACGACCTACTCCTGCGTGGCCGTCTGGCGGCCGGTGCACCAGCGCGTGGAGGTCATCGCCAACGACCAGGGCAACCTCACCACGCCTTCCTGCGTCGCCTTCACCGACACCTGGCGTCTCATCGGCGACGCGGCCATGAACCCCGTCAACACCGTCTTCGGTGAGAAGAGAACTACCAACTGACTGCCACCTACGATATTTACTTTTTTTATTAATGTTAGTCGTTCTGTTCGTTAATTAAGTTTCTCAGGTTAGTGGGTTTGTGTGACGGCGGTTTGTGCGTGTGTTACATATACTGAATTATTGATTATTGAGATGATCCCAGTAGTATCGACAAGATGGAGATGCCCAAAGCCTTAGATCCCTGACATCTCTTATATTCCTCAGTTGCCAAATGCTTAATTAATCAGCTAGCTATTCGATTCCAGCATCTTTTCTTCCAGGCTTATTCATATTGTTCTGTGCCATTTACCATTGTATTATTTAGTCACCCTAAGAACCCTTGATAATGCTACCATGTTGTAAAGCCTTCTAACTTACAAGCACTAAGAACATCTTTAAGTAGCACGATACTATAATACTATATGCATGACTCAAAAATGCAGATTCAATTCCCATGTCCACTCAATCCTATGTGATTAAACTTGCACAAAATGTTGTTTGATTACAGCATAGGCAAACACAAAAAACAAGTTGTTTTAAGTCAGTGGAAAACTTTTGGTGAAATCTGCAAACTAATATTTAGGAAAAACAACCTGCATGATACATTTCTCAAATCACACAAGCACATAAAAAGTTATAGGAATCCAAAGTTCCTACGAAAAATCTTGCAATCAATGTGGTCCTAAGAGGTTTTTTATGGAGGATATCGGGGGCACCCCCTGAACCCATGGGCATATGCACCCACTTTTTCAAAAATGCATTTTCAGCATGTCTTAAAATGTCAGAAAATTCAAAAGAAAATATCACGCATACATGTTCGCAAATGTGTGTACGCGGCACAAAGTTTTGTGAAAAAATGTCCTTTTGTTTTGTCTCTATAAAAAAGACAAATTTTAGTGCTTCTAAATAGTGTTCCTCGACATAATTTTTTGTCTTTTTTGCACAGGCCACAAAAAAGTTAATTTTCCGTGAAACTTTATGCACACACATAGAACATGGAGATGTACCCGTGCAAGTTTTTTCAGATTTTTTTAGCATTTAGAAATGTGTTTTCCAAAGTGGGTTCATATGTACCCGGGTTCATCTATGCACTTCTCGGTTGATCTGTAGATATTTAGGTATGTGCGAGTGCGACAAGTTGCAATTTCCATAGTTAATTATCTGGAAAATATTTTCAAAACATTAAACAAATACTTCATCTGTTCATAAATATAAGATGTTCTATCTTCTTTCTGATTCGGATGTATAAGAAACATTTTTGTCTGTTTGTTCACTCATATTGCTGTTTGTATGTAGTCCATATTGAAATATCCAAAACATCTTATATTTGTTAATGTATGGAGTAGTATTTTGTGCTGAAATAGATGAAAATTCCTATGCTAACTGAATTGCTTCCTTTCAAGCATTACATTCAATGTCGGCCAAATATTGTCTAAAATTATTTTTCCGTGGCTATACACATCCTAACAGCACTATTTTGGTTAGGTGATCTCTAGAGAAGGCTGTCACAAGCTATCAAAAGGTCCATAGGAATTTCTATGATATCAATATTTCACTATAATTGTCAAATATTTATATCACAATAAAATGTACCTATGACATTTCACTATAATTACCCTAAAAAAATTCTACTTTAATTATTTATATATCTAAAACAAAATGTTTTCATTCCATAAATGTGATAAAACCTACCAGCTTATAAACTGGATATAGTAACTTATATACTATCTAGTTATTAATTTCTTGTGAGGGGAACATATTATTTCCGCGGGAGCTGAAAATTTCTAATTAGTACATAGCTGTAAATTATAAAACCTAGACAGTATAATTAGTTAAGCATACCCATGAAAGCTCATACATTTCTGACGTGCAAAAGTTGAGTGGCTTAATTTTATTAGGCATCCACAAAACTATATTTTACTAGTACACAAATTATTGCATAATTATGTAACCACAAAGAAATTTTCCACAATTACATATTTAACTAACGAAAATGCCAAACGGAGACCGAGCTCCATGGAGGCCTTAATTTGAAAACTTCAAAATTCAAACTTTTAAAATTCTAAAAAACTTTTTTGTCATGTTACTGGTTTGTACTTTGTAGTAGTCAGGTCACATGATGTATGTGCTCTGTGATGTAGCTGGTACTTAAATTTGCAATGGTGAATTTAATCTTTTGCTCTCTAGTTTTCTTGATATACCTCTAGCTTTGCCAAATGTACTACACTGAAACTACTGCATCTATAATATTTTCTTCTTCAGACGCGAAACGACTGATTGGTCGACGATTCAGCGAAGAGTCTGTGCAAGAAGATATGAAGTTGTGGCCCTTCAAAGTCATTTCAGGCACCAGTGATCGGCCGATGATTGCTGTGAAGTACAGGGGTGAGGAGAGGCAGTTCACAGCCGAAGAAATCTCCTCCATGGTGCTTGTCAAGATGAGGGAGACAGCGGAGGCCTACCTCGGCACCACGGTGAAAGATGCTGTCATCACCGTCCCAGTCTACTTCAACGACTCGCAGCGCCAGGCCACCCTGGATGCCGGTCTCATTGCTGGCCTCAACGTCACACGCATCATCAACGAGCCCTCGGCCGCCGCCATCGCCTACGGTCTTGACAACACGTCCGTTAGTGGTGATGCCATTGCGAAGACGGTGCTCATATTTGATTTTGGTGGCGGTACCTTGGACATCTCTGTCATAAACATTGACAAAGGCACATTTGCAGTCAAGGCCACGTCCGGTGACACCCACCTTGGAGGGGAGGACCTCAACAACCGAATGGTGGAACACTTCGTGCAGGAATTCTTGAAGAAACACAAGAGTGACATCGGTGGCAATCCGAGGGCGCTGATCCGGCTTAGGACGGCCTGCGAGAGGGCCAAGAGGATGCTGTCTTCCACGGCGCAGGCCAAGTTCGAGATCGACTCGCTCCACGATGGCATTGACTACTATGGATCCATCACTCGCGCCCTGTTCGATGAACTCAACATGGATATCTTCCGCAAGTGCATTGAGCATGTGGAGAAGTGCCTCGGCGACGTCAAGATGAACAAGTCACAGATCGACGACGTTGTGCTCGTCGGCGGCTCCACCAAGATCCCCAAGGTGCAGCAGATGCTGCAGGATTTCTTTGACGGGAAGAAGCTCTGCAAGAGAATCAATCCGGACGAGGCTGTCGCGTACGGCGCTGCTGTTCAGGCAGCCATCCTCAACGGCGAGTACAACCAGCAGGAGAAGGACTTTCTCCCTCTGGACGTCACGCCGCTATCACTCGGGATAGAGGCGGAAATAGATCGTTTCATGAGTGTGGTGATACCCAGGAACACCACAATACCTGTCAAGAAGGAGGGAGTTTATACGACAATTCACGACAACCAGACGAGCATTCTCATCCAGGTGTACGAGGGTGAAGCGGCATTCACCAAGGACAACAGGCTTTTGGGCAAGTTCACGCTCAATGGCATCCATCTAGCGCCGAGTCGCGTCCCACGGATCAATGTGACATTCGAAAGCGAAGCAAATGGTATTCTGAAGGTGCTGGCAGAGGACAGGACAACTGGAAACAAGAACAGCGTCACCATCACCAGCGACCAGGGTGGGCTGAGCGCGGAGGAGATCGAGCGCATGGTGCGTGACGCCAACACATACAAATCCGAGGACAACAAGCGGATGATGAAGTGAAAAAGGAACGTTGTTGATGGCCACGATGTCCTGAAACTAGGCGCATGCATCGTGCTTGTTTAATCCTAAAACTACTCTGCTTTTAATTTACAATGGATTCTTAGTATTGGTATGCCCGGCCCCTCCTGGCCGGGATTGTGTTTTGTTTGTTTAAGAACTAAGTACTCTGTTTCCTTTGCGTTTGTTTGTCTACATATCTGGTCAGTGAGTAATCGTCTTTACCGATATGATCTCTAGTGCATGAGTTGATGAAAAATATGTGTATCTGGCAAGTACTCCCTCCGTTCCCAAATATTTGTCTTTCTACACATTTTAAATGGACTAAAACATACAAAAGTATGTAGACATATTTTAGAGTCTAAATTCACTTATTTTGCGTAGTCATTTGTTAAAATCTCTAAAAAACAAATAGCATTTGGGAACGGAAGGAGTACGTAACATGGTTTCATAAGAGCATCTCTAATAGATATGTTTTTTGTCCCGTCCTCTGCATCATGGACACAACCAACTTCATTATAAACAAGTGTCCTATTTGCAAGGTTATACGAAGGCTCAGAGATCTACAACCGGACCCATACCCGCCCCAAATGCTTGGGCGGGATGCTCGGTTGGTGTTCGGATGAAAAAACACCACCCAACTGGGCTTCCCATATTCGTCCCAAACGCTTGAACTGAGCGGCTCTCCTATCCAGCCCATATTTGGGGTGGATATGCGGACCCTTGGACGCCCCTGCTACGTCGAACTGACCGCTAGGGCCCATGCCAATTAGCTCATATTCGCGCCCAGACCCCCTTATTGTCTGACAAGTCACCTTCTCTTCTCTGTTGTTGGACCTTGTCCGCACAGCCGCATCACAACCCTATAATTTGATTGTAATTAGTTACATCAGTGAGCATCATGCATCATTTTAAATTCAAGAAATTTAATTGAGGAATATTCAAAGCCTCAAAAATTATTTTAATAAAGGGCAAAGAACCCTAAAATATCATTCAATGAACCCAAAGTGCATCCATCAATGTTTGATAATTTTTCTCAAGGCTTTGAGTCCAAACCAAAAATAGTGAACATTTTTATGGAATATTTTGGGCACCGAATTTAAATCGATTTATTTCTTTTATAAAAAATACATGTCCAATAATTTTGGAAATTGTTGTGGTGCTCTGGAATAATACCACTAGTCAATACAAGAATTTAGAGAAGCTTAGAAATTGGTTTGGTTTGGAAATCAAATCTAAACATATCCCAGAAATTAGAAAACAAAAATGGAATTAAAGAGAAGAGGAGAGATAGAGAGAGAGAAGCACTGGGCTAGCACTGTGCGGCCCAGCACTATGCAGCCCACAGTGCCAGTCGTCCCCTTCCCTGGATAGAAGGACGCCGAGCGCGTGCTCGCCCCGCGCGCACACACACTCGCCACCTCCTGCCTGCCTGCCCCCTCGGGCTCCCTCACGATGCCACGTGACCCCCAGAGCCGTCCGGCTCTCCCTCTCTCTCCCTCGAGCGCTCTCCCCTCCTCTGTTTCTCTCACGCGCAGGCACCGGAGAGCGCCGCTGGTCGCCTCCATAGCCACCGTGCAACCTAGGCCCCGCAGTCGCGTCCAGCCGCTCGGAGAAGCTCATCTTCGTCTACACGCTGAAGATCAGAAGCCCGGACGCCCGGAGATGTTGCCATCGAGCTTGTCCCCGCCGCGTCTGACCGAATATCACCGGCGTCAACCCGTCAACTCCAGCGTCGCCCTGCATGACCACGGTGAGCTCCGACACAGTTTCACCCTAACCCCGTGGCACATCTCTCGCCGTAGCCGCCGGCCCCTTGTTGACCGAGGCACGTCGTCGCCCGAGCTCGACACCGGCTCCACTCCGATGACCTTTTGGGCATGAACCGGTGCCCATGCTGCTCGTTGAAGACCGTATGGCCTCGCTAGCCCCTTAGTTCCCTCGTTTACGAGCCGCAGCAGCAAACCCGCGCTAGCCCGACCTCCGGCTGACGCAGTTGTTGCCACCGCCATCGCTACCGTCCACTCCGGCCTCCCTAAGACCATCATTGGATGCGCCGCGACTCCAGCTCCACGAAGAGCCCAGCCGCGCATCGAGCGATGCTCTGTGGTGGAATCCCAAGCTCCTCCACCGCCTCTGGCCTCGCCGGCAATTAGCCGCCGGCCTAATCCCGGGTAATTAGCGCTAATAGCCTCCCCAGTGCCCATGACAGGTGGGCCCGATCTCTAACAATAATTAGTTTAGGTTTAGTTTAACACTAATACCATTGTTAACTAAATGGGTCACTCACTAGTGGGCCCCACTGGTCAGGTTTGACCTGGCTGACCCGTTGACCTGCAGACGTAGTGACGCAGTGCTGACGCTTTAAATCCTTTTCTGGATTTAATTTAATTCAAAACAAATAGGAAATTCCAGAAAATAGTTCAAACTTCAAAAATCCATAGAAATTTGACCGTAGATCCAAATGAAATAATTTATATATGAAAAATTATCAAAAAAATATGAAGAATCTGTTTATTGCATTTCCATGCATGTTTGAATAAATGGCATTTGAAATGTCTTATATGGAGTCTGAATTTGAACCTTGGGTTCAAACCAACTTCATTTAAATTGCTGCTAGTTGCATTAGCTCAAATCACATGATGTTGCCATGTCATGACCATGCATCATATTGTTGCATTGCATCGATTGTGTTCCTTCTCTATTACCGGTATTTGTCCCCTCTAGGTAGCAGATGTTTCCGGCGCTGTGATCGCTGACACCGATGAAGAGCTATGCTATCTTCAGAAGTTCCAGGCAAGCAAACCCCCTTTGAGCATTCCGATACAACCCCACTCTCCCACTCTTTCTCTCTTTTACTGCATTAGGACAACAACGATTCAACTGTTACATGTTGTGGTAGTTGAACCCCTTCCTCTGCATGACCTGTCTTTGCCACAGTAAATAGTTGAAACCCACTAGCATGAGTAGGAGTTGTTTGAGCCATGATGTGCCTGCTCATATTCATTCTTGCTTGTTATGCCTGCTATGCTTAGAGTTGTGTCAGGTCTGATTCATTTGGGATGGATTGGAATGGTGGTGAACATGTCCTACTGTTGAGAGCTATGTGTGTGAACACGATTTCGTAAAGGTAGCGATGAGAGGCCATGTAGGAGTACATGGTGGGTTGTCTCATCGGGACCGTCCTCAAGAACCGAGTTCCGTGTTTGTGATCCAAGATAGTTACTACCACACATTGGGATACTTAATTGACCCTCTCGACTTATTAATCGCCTTGATCTCTATACAGGAGTTGCAACTAGTTTCTCATGTTTGTAGGATGTGTTGGATGTCGTGCGTAATGCTGACCCTAGGGGTGGGCTATGATGCAGGTAGATACATCGTGGCACGGTGTACCGAGGCACCCGTTTGGTGGGCTCGGGAACCCTGCACACATCATTTGGGGCCATAGTGGAAACCTCAGTCGAACTTTCTTGCAGATGGAAGTCAAATAGGCGATAAACCTGGACTAGCTGAGACTTGTGTGGTTAGTCAGGTCGTGGCCGACACCCTCGCTTGGCTTCCGCTTGAAGGTTGTCGAGTACATGTCGTGTAAACGGCGATAAGTGGTGAGAGCGTGTGTGAAGAAGTACACTCCTGCAGGGTAATATGATCTATTCGAATAACCGCGTATGCGGATATGGACTACATGGAAAGCTTATATGGTTCATAGATAACTTGAAGTGGATATTGTAAGATAAGTTTGAGTGTTATGGATGGCCTTCTCGTAGGGAGACATGAGCGGATCCATAGTGGTGTATTGATATGGTGAATATGTGGACTCGTGTGCGCTTCATCACCTCAAAGAAAATGCTGGTAGTCATAGTACATGATAGACACTAAGTCAAAGCTAGCTTGCTGCAGTTAAACTAAACCACCCTTTTGTTGATACTGATGCATATGTAGTTAGTTCTGATATAAGTCTTGCTGAGTACATTTGCACTCACATTTGCTTAATTTATGTTTTTGCAGAGGAGACTTCGATCTCACTAGTAGTTTCATGTGGGCTTCGACAATTAGCATGGGAATCCCAGACAGAGGTTTGGTTCCTATTGGAGGGTCCCGTATATAGACAGGATTTCTAGCCTTCTCTCTTTTCAGATGTCTGTACTTAGACAAGTTTATGCTTCCGCTTGGCTGGTATGACTTTGTGCGAAGGGTCATGAGACCCGCTGCTTGTAATAAATGCTATGATGGCTCTTCTGAGCCTTTATCTATATGAGTTGTTGAGTTATGTTGTGATGCCATGTTGTATAACACATACTTGCATGTTATGCGTACGTGTAACGTGTATTGCTATGTGTGGGATCCGACACCTAGTCATTTATTCTTGGTAGCCTTCCTTACGGGGAAATGTCTCCTGGTGCTTCCACTGAGCCATGGTAGTTCGCTACTGCTCCCGAACACTTAGGTTGGCCGGCATGTATCCTTGTTTGTTCCTGTGTCTGCCCCTTGGGGGAAATGTTACGTGTTGTTCCTTTAAGTCCTTCTAGCTTGCTACGACTTGGGTTCATATATTGATGACTGACACGTTCATTGCTGGGCTTAGATCACTAACTACATACTACATGTACATACTCTCGCTTTTGTCAAATACTACGTACAACATACATAATTCACGTGAGGGTAACTACCCCTGACAGAGAGAGAGAGATAGATAGATAGATAGATAGATAGAGAGAGAGAGATAGAGAGAGAGCTATGGATTTATCTTAAGTGGAAGGTTGTGAAAGTGTTGAATAGAACATTAGGATAGTTGAAAAATGTCTAAATAGATGTTGGAAGCTACATTGCATAAAAATTTGAGGATTTTGACTTCTACAAGTCAAATCCTACAATCTTTAAGTACTTAAAAAGGGAAAAGGGTAATATTTGCAACCACTCATTGTAAAATATGTGTAAAAAATTGTTTAGTTAATTGATGCAAATTTTTTTGTTTAATAAGATATTAGATGTTGTGCAACTGTTCCTTATGCAAACATCATGAACAATACCAAAAGAAGTATTACCAAATAGTTACCATGGAATATGCTACTGCACTATTTTCCCTATGGTTGCGTGTTTTTTAGGTTGCATGAATAACATGCCTTCAATTATTATAGTATAACTTAAGTGTATAATCGATATAAGCATGAGGTAGATCATGTGGGCAATTCATCTTTGCATTCTAATAGGGTGGATGCTGCTGAAGATCCTCCACACTATGTGTGGACATCGGCATACATCTCAAGCACTCACATGCTTTCCATTCATATGGGGAATGAGGTTTTTTGTCTGTTACATCGCAAATAGCGTGTTCAAGCAAGTAGTAGAAAGATAGAGAACATCATCAGTGATTCCCGGTTTCGTAGTTCCATTCAGCAACAACATTCAAGATGACAAATTCAAAAAAAATCGATTACATAGAAACTTCCAAGTAGAAACCATACAAATTACTAGTTGAAAACTATTGTAACTTTAGTGTATTCCAAACTATAAAAACAAGAATGAATATTCAGAAAATTTGTACTTATACAGTAACTTCGAAGTAGATACCATACAAATTACCAGTTCAAAAGTATTGTAACTCTAGTGTATTCCAAACTATAAAAACAAGAATGGAAATACTACCTCATTCATAGTTAAACTTAGAGAAAAGTCCACATTTCAACCTCAAACTAACCACACCTTTTGATTTACGACCCTCAACTCCGAAACCGGTCAAAATACACCCTCAACTAACCATGAGGTCTGAAAATCAACCCTGACCCCGGTATTGACCAAGTCAAGTGGTTTTTTCCGTGTTGACTAGTTTTTACTGCTGGCTGGGTAATGCCATGTCAGCATTAGACTAGTCAAATTATTTGACTTGTTAGCATCAAGGGCCACATGTCATAGTCAAGGTATTTTCTGAAAGATTTGACTGTGCTTAAATAACTAAATGGGCCCATGGTCAGCGGCTGATTAGTAGGGGAGTTAGGCCTAATGGGTGATTGGCCCAAATGAACCACCACCCACCAGCAGGTTTGAACGCCAGCGGGCGCGGATGCATGGTGGCGGGGGCTCGGATGCATGGTGGCGGAAGCGGCACAACTCGTGGGAGTGGACTAGAGGAGGTGTGCGTGCGCGAGCTAGAGGGGAAGGCCACACACGGGTGAGGGGCACGGGACCCTACGATCACCGAAGCGGCACCGACGACGAGCATCAGCAGACCGGCAACTATGAAGCCAGGCTAGAGGAAGAGGAGGAGCGAGGGCATCAGTGCTGTAGGACAGCTGGTTCAACTTGATCATGTAGGCGCGGTCAGGGAAGCAGGCCAGCTTGGAGGCGAGGGCACGGGGCATGGCGGCGGCCGCCGGAGCATGGGGACGCAAGGAGGGCGCTCGGAGTAGAGCAACTTGGCAAAGAGGCGCCATGAGCTGCGTGAGGAAGCCACATAGGAGGCCAGAAGGGGCACTAGAACTTCGCCGGGGGTGGAGATCGAGTCGGCGTCGACCTTCACCGGATGTGGAGAGGAAGTTGGTCGGGGCGACGATTCCGGCCGCCTAAGGCCGATTACTTGCATGGGAAATCTCCAAATGATGAGGCGGGGCAACATGGCAACTTGGCAGGGCTTAGAATCGCCATTGGCCGTAGTGAACGACGAACGATGGTGGCCGCGGATGGGGAGAAGCTGGGAGTGCGATCTACCTCACCACAAAGAGAGAGAGAGAGAGAGAGAGAGAGAGGAGAGGGGGGAAGGGGAGAGGTAGAGGTGGTGCGTCCCATGATACGTCTCCAACGTATCTATAATTTTTGATTGCTCCATGCTATATTATCTACTGTTTTGGACTATATTGGGCTTTATTTTCCACTTTTATATTATTTTTGGGACTAACCAATTAACCGAAGGCCCAGCCCAGAATTGCTGTTTTTTTTGCCTATTTCAGTGTTTCGAAGAAATGGAATATCAAACGGAGTCAAACAGAATGAAATCTTCGGGAACGTGATTTTCTCACCGAACGTGATCCAGGAGACTTGGACCCTACTCCAAGGGAGCCAAGAGGCGGTCACGAGGGTGCCCCCCCCTAGGGCACGCCCATCTGCCTCGTGGGACCCTCAGAGCTCCACCAACATACTCCTTCCTCCTATATATACCTACCTACCCCAAACGATCAGAACAGGAGCCAAAAACCTAATTCCACCGCCGCAACTTTCTGTATCCACGAGATCCCATCTTGGGGCCTGTTCCGGAGCTCTGCCGGAGAGGGCCGTCATCACGGAGGGCTTCTACATCATCATAGCCCCTCCGATGAAGTGTGAGTAGTTTACCTCAGACCTTCGGGTCCATAGTTATAAGCTAGATGGCTTCTTCTCTCTTTTTGGATCTCAATACAATGTTCTTCCCCTCTCTCGTGGAGATCTATTCAATGTAATCTTCTTTTTGCGGTGTGTTTGTTGAGACCGATGAATTGTGGGTTTATGATCAAGTCTATCTATGAATAATATTTGAATCTTCTCTGAATTCTTTTATGTATGATTGGTTACCTTTGCAAGTCTCTTTGAATTTTCAGTTTGGTTTGGCCTACTAGATTGATTTTTCTTGCCATGGGAGAAGTGCTTAGCTTTGGGTTCGATCTTGCGGTGTCCTTTCCCAGTGACAGAAGGGGCAGCAAGGCACGTATTGCATCGTTGCCATCGAGGATAACAAGATGGGGTTTATTTCATATTGCATGAATTTATCTCTCTACATCATGTCATCTTGCTTAAGGCGTTACTCTGTTTTTAACTTAATACTCTAGATGCATGCTAGATAGCGGTCGATGAGTGGAGTAATAGTAGTAGATGCAGGCATGAGTCGGTCTACTTGTCTTGGACGTGATGCCTATATACATGATCATACCTAGATATTCTCATAACTATGCTCAATTCTGTCAATTGCTCAACAGTAATTTGTTCACCCACCGTAGAATACTTATGCTCTTGAGAGAAGCCACTAGTGAAACCTATGGCCCCCGGGTCTATTCTCATCATATCAATCTCCATCACTTTATTATTGCTTTGCTTTTTTTACTTTGCCTTTTACTTTTTACTTTGCATCTGTATATCAAAAATACCAAAAATATTATCTATCAGATCTCACTCTCGTAAGTGACCGTGAAGGGATTGACAACCCCTAATCGCGTTGGTTGCGTTGAGCTATTGTTTTTGTGTAGGTACGAGGGACTTGCGTGTAGCCTCCTACTGGATTGATACCTTGGTTCTCAATAACTGAGGGAAATACTTACGCTACTCTGCTGCATCATCCTCTCCTCTTCGGGGAAATCCAACACAAGCTAAAGAGGTAGCATCCCACGCGGCGGCGGGTCGGGGTCAGGGTGGAGGCATCCCAGATGGCGTCGGATCGGGGTTGACCAAGGCGCCCTACCCCCATGGGCGCACCCCCCAGCCTCGTGGGCCCCCTGGCAGGCCTCCTGTGCCCATCTTCTGCTATATGAGGTCTTTTACCCTGGAAAAAAAATCATAAGCAAGCTTTTGGGAAGAAACACCGCCGCCACGAGGCGGAACCTTGGCGGAACCAATCTAGGGCTCCGGCATAGCTGTTCTGCCGGGGAAACTTTCCTCCGGGAAGGGGAAATCATCACCATCGTCATCACCAACGATCCTCTCATCGGAAGGGGGTCAATCTCCATCAACAACTTCACCAGCACCATCTCTCCTCAAACCCTAGTTCATCTCTTGTATCCAATCTTTGTCTCTAAGTCTCAGATTGGTACCTGTGGGTTGCTAGTAGTGTTGATTACTCCTTGTAGTTGATGCTAGTTGGTTTACTTGGTGGAAGATCATATGTTCAGATCCTTTATGCATATTAATACTCCTCTGATTATGAACATGAATATGATTTGTGAGTAGTTACGTTTGTTCCTGAGGACATGGGAGAAGTCTTGCTATAAGTAGTCATGTGAATTTGGTATTCGTTCGATATTTTGATGAAATGTATGTTGTCTCTCCTCTAGTGGTGTCATGTGAACTCGACTACATGACACTTCACCATTGTTTGGGCCTAGAGGAAGGCATTGGGAAGTAGTAATTAGATGATGGGTTGCTAGAGAGACAGAAGCTTAAACCCTAGTTTATGCGTTGCTTTGTAAGGGGCTGATTTGGATCCATATGTTTCATGCTAGGGTTATGTTTACCTTAATACTTCTTTTGTAGTTGCGGATGCTTGCAATAGGAGTTAATCATAAGTGGGATGCTTGTCCAAGTAAGGACAACACCCAAGCACTGGTCCACCCACATATCAAGTTATCAAAGTACCGAACGCGAATCATATGAGCATGATGAAAACTAGATTGACGATGATTCCCATGTGTCCTCGGGAGCGTTTTCCTTCATATAAGAGTTTGTCCAGGCTTTTCCTTTGCTACAAAAAAGATTGGGCCATCTTGCTGCACCTTATTTACATTTGTTACTTGCTACCCGTTACAAATTACCTTATCATAAAACTATCTGTTACCGATAATTTCAGTGTTTGCAGAGAATACCTTACTGAAAACTGTTTATCATTTCCTTGTGCTCCTTGTTGGGTTCGATACGCTTACTTATTGAAAGGACTACGATAGATCCCCTACACTTGTTGGTCATCAAGAGTCTTTTCTGGCGCCGTTTCCAGGGTGTGAAGCGCCTTTGGTAAGTGGAAATTGGTAAGGAAAAATTTATATAGTGTGCTGAAATTTACTGTCACTTGTTACTATGGAACCTAATCCTTTGAGGGGCTTGTTCGGGGTATCTTCACCCCGACCAGTAGATCCGAGAGTTGATCCTCAACCCGCTGAACCTAGTGAAAATGTTTACTTTGAAATTCCTTCGGGTATGATAAAGAAACTGCTAGTTAATCCTTTTACAGGAGATGGAACATTGCATCCCGATTTACACCTAATCTATGTGGATGAAGTTTGTGGATTATTCAAGCTTGTAGGTATGCCCGATGATGTTATCAAGAAGTAGGTCTTCCCTTTATCTTTGAAGGGAGAGGCATTGACATGGTACATGCTATGTGATGATATGGGATCATGGAACTACAACCGACTGAAATTGGAATTTCATCAGAAGTTTTATCCTATGCATCTTGTTCATCGTGATCGTAATTATATATATATAATTTTTGGCCTCGTGAAGGAGAAAGCATCGCTCAAGCTTGGGGGAGGCTTAAGTCAATGTTATATTCATGCCCCAATCATGAGCTCTCAATAGAAATGATTATTCAAAAAATTTATGCTCGGCTTTCTCTCAATAATCGCTCAATGCTCGATACTTCTTGTACTGGTTCTTTTATGATGAAGACTATTGTATTCAAATGGGATTTATTGGAAAGAATTAAATGCAACTCTGAAGATTGGGACCTCGACGAAGGTAAGGAGTCTGGTATAACACCTAAGTTTGATTGTGTTAAATCTTTTATGGATCCCGATGTTTTCCGTGAATTTAGCACTAAATATGGACTAGACTCTGAGATAGTAGCTTCTTTCTGTGAACCATTTGCTACTCATGTTGATCTCCCTAAGGAGAAGTGGTTTGAATATAATCCTCCCACTGAAGTAAAAGTAGTTGCACCTATTAAAGTTGAAGAAAAGACTATCACTTATAATGATCCTATTGTTCCTACTGCTTATGTTGAGAAACCACCTTTCCCTGTTAGATTAAAGGATCATGCTAAAGCTTCAACTGTGGTCAAAAAAGTAATATTAGGACACCAAACCCCCTAAGAAAATTAAAGTTGAACCTAATATTTCTATGGTTATGAAGGAAATATGCCCTAGAGGCAATAATAAAGTTATTATTTATTTGCTTATTTCATGATAAATGTTTATTATTCATGCTAGAATTGTATTAACTGGAAACATGATACATGTGTGAATACATAGACAAACAGAGTGTCACTAGTATGCCTCTACTTGACTAGATCGTTGATCAAAGATGGTTATGTTTCCTAGCCATAGACATGAGTTGTCATTTGATTAACGGGATCACATCATTAGGAGAATGATGTGATTGACTTGACCCATTCCGTTAGCTTAGCAATCGATCGTTTAGTATGTTGCTATTGCTTTCTTCACGACTTATACATGTTCCTATGACTATGAGATTATGCAACTCCCATTTACCGGAGGAACACTTTGTGTGCTACCAAACGTCACAACATAACTGGGTGATTATAAAGGTGCTCTACAGGTGTCTCCAAAGGTACTTGTTGGGTTGGCGTATTTCGAGATTAGGATTTGTCACTCCGATTGTCGGAGAGGTATCTCTGGGCCCACTCGGTAATGCACATCACTATAAGCCTTGCAAGCACTGTAACTAATGAGTTAGTTGCGGGATGATGTATTACAGAACGAGTAAAGAGACTTGCCGGTAACGAGATTGAACTAGGTATTGAGATACCGACGATCGAATCTCGGGCAAGTAACATACCGATGACAAAGGGAACAACGTATGTTGTTATGCGGTCTGACCGATAAAAGATCTTCGTAGAATATGTGGGAGCCAATATGAGCATCCAGGTTCCGTTATTGGTTATTGACCGGAGACATGTCTCGGTCATGTTTACATAGTTCTCGAACCCGTAGGGTCCGCACAGTTAAAGTTTCGATGACAGTTATATTATGAGTTTATGTGTTTTGATGTACCGAAGGTAGTTCAGAGTCTCGGATGAGATCGGGGACATGATGAGGAGTCTCGAAATGGTCAAGACGTAAAGATCGATATATTAGACGACTATATTTGGACATCAGAAAGGTTCCGAGTGATTCAGGTATTTTCGGGGGTACCGGAGAGTTACGGGAATTCGTATTGGGCCTTAATGGGTCATACGGGAAAGGAGAAAAAGGCCTCAAAGGTTGGCCGCACCCCTCCCCATGGACTGATCCGAATTGGACTAGGGAGGGGGGCGCCCCCTTCCTTCCTTCTCCTTTTTCCTTCGCTTCTCCTACTCCAACATGGAAAGGAGGAATCCTACTCCCGATGGGAGTAGGACTTCCCCCTTGGCGCACCCTCCTTGGCCGGCCGCCTCTTCCCCTTGCTCCTTTATATATGGGGGCAGGGGGCACCTCTAGAGACACAACAATTGATCTGTTTGATCTTTTAGCCATGTGCGGTGCCCCCCTGCACCATAGTCCACCTCGATAATACTGTAGCGGTGCTTAGGCGAAGCCCTACGTCGGTAGAACATCAACATCGTCACCATGCCGTTGTGCTGACGAAACTCTCCCTCAACACTCGGCTGGATCGGAGTTCGAGGGACGTCATCGGGCTGAACGTGTGCTGAACTCAGAGGTGCCGTGCGTTCGGTACTTGATCGGTCGGATCGTGAAGACGTACGACTACATCAACCGCGTTGTGCTAACGCTTCTGCTTTCGGTCTACGAGGGTACGTGGACAACACTCTCCCCTCTCGTTGCTATGCATCACCATGATCTTGCGAGTGCGTAGGAATTTTTTTAAATTACTACGTTCCCCGGCCCAACAGTGGCATCCGAGCCTGGTTTTATGCGTAGATGTCATATGCACGAGTAGAACACAAGTGAGTTGTGGGCGATATAAGTCATACTGCTTACCAGCATGTCATACTTTGGTTCGGCGGTATTGTTGGATGAAGCGGCCCGGACCGACATTACGCGTACGCTTACGCGAGACTAGTTCTACTGACGTGCTTTGCACACAGGTGGCTGGCGGGTGTCAGTTTCTCCAACTTTAGTTGAGCCGAGTGTGGCTACGCCCGGTCCTTGCGAAGGTTAAAACAGCACCAACTTGACAAACTATCGTTGTGGTTTTTGATGCGTAGGTAAGAACGGTTCTTGCTAAGCCCGTAGCAGCCACGTAAAACTTGCAACAGCAAAGTAGAGGACGTCTAACTTGTTTTTGCAGGGCATGTTGTGATGTGATATGGTCAAGACATGATGCTAAATTTTATTGTATGAGATGATCATGTTTTGTAACCGAGTTATCGGCAACTGGCAGGAGCCATATGTTTGTCGCTTTATTGTATGCAATGCAATCGTCCTGTAATGCTTTACTTTATCACTAAGCAGTAGCGATAGTCGTAGAAGCATAAGATTGGCGAGAAGACAATGATGCTACGATGGAGATCAAGGTGTCGCGCCGGTGACGATGGTGATCATGACGGTGCTTAGGAGATGGAGATCACAAGCACAAGATGATGATGGCCATATCATATCACTTATATTGATTGCATGTGATGTTTATCTTTTATGCATCTTATTTTGCTTAGTTCGACGGTAGCTTTATAAGATGATCTCTCACTAATTATCAAGGTATAAGTGTTCTCTCTGAGTATGCACCGTTGCGAAAGTTCTTCGTGCTGAGACACCACGTGATGATCGGGTGTGATAGGCTCTACGTTCAAATACAACGGGTGCAAAACAGTTGCACACGCGGAATACTCAGGTTAAACTTGACGAGCCTAGCATATAACAGATATGGCCTCGGTACACGGAGACTGAAAGGTCGAGCACGAATCATATAGTAGCTATGATCAACATAGTGATGTTCACCGTTGAAACTACTCCATCTCACGTGATGATCGGACATGGTTTAGTTGATATGGATAACGTGATCACTTAGAGGATTAGAGGGATGTCTATCTAAGTGGGAGTTCTTAAGTAATATGATTAATTGAACTTTAATTTATCATGAACTTAGTCCTAGTAGTATTAGCATATCTATGTTGTAGATCAATAGCTCGCGTTGTTGCTTCCCTATGTTTTATATGTGTTCCTAGAGAAAACTAAGTTGAAAGAGGTTAGTAGCAATGATGCGGATTGGATCCGTGATCTGAGGTTTATCCTCATTGCTGCACAAAAGAATTATGTCCTTGATGCACCGCTAGGTGACAGACCTATTGCAGGAGCAGATGTAGACGTTATGAAATGTTTGGCTAGCTCAATATGATGGCTACTTGATAGTTTAGTGCACCATGCTTAAGATCTTAGAATCGGGACTTCAAAGATGTTTTGAACATCATGGACCATATGAGATGTTCCAGGAGTTGAAGTTAATATTTCAAACAAATACCCGAGTTGAGAGATATGAAGTCTCCAACAAGTTCTATAGCTAAAAGATGGAGAAGAATAGCTCAAGCAGTGAGCATGTGCTCAGATTGTCTGGGTACTACAATCGCTTGAATCAAGTGGGAGTTAATCTTCCAGATAAGATAGTGATTGACAGAATTCTCTAGTCACCATCACCAAGTTAGTAGAACTTTGTGATGAACTATAGTATGCAAGGGAT
This sequence comes from Triticum aestivum, assembly GCF_018294505.1. Classification (NCBI taxonomy): domain Eukaryota; kingdom Viridiplantae; phylum Streptophyta; class Magnoliopsida; order Poales; family Poaceae; genus Triticum; species Triticum aestivum. The sequence goes on along the minus strand of NC_057809.1, from coordinate 577,844,427 downwards.
AACTTAGACAATTCCCGAGCTTTTCATGATGATGAAATCAGAAATCAAAAAAGAGCATCAAGTGTTGATGATAACAAGACCACTAGTTTCAAGAAAAGGGGAAAGGGAAAGAAAGGGAACTTCATGTAGAACAGCAAGCAAGTTGCTGCTCAAGTGAAGAACCCAAGTCTGTACCTAAGCCTGAGACTAAGTGCTTCTACTGCAAAGGGACTGGTCACTAGAAGCGGAACTGCCCCAAGTATTTGGCGGATAAGAAGGATGGCAAAGTGAACAAAGGTATATTCGATATACATGTTATTGATGTGTACTTTACTAGTGTTTATAGCAACCCCTCGGCATTTGAGACTGGTTCAGTTGCTAAGAGTAGTAACTCGAAACGAGAGTTGCAGAATAAACAGAAACTAGTAAAAGGCGAGGTGACGATGTGTGTTGGAAGTAGTTCCAAGATTGATATGATCATCATCGCAGACTCCCTATACTTTCGGGATTAGTATTGAACCTAAATAAGTATTATTTGGTGTTTGCGTTGAGCATGAATATGATTTGATCTTGTTTATTGCAATACAGTTATTCATTTAAGTTAGAGAACAATTGTTGTTCTGTTTACATGAATAAAAACCTTCTATGGTCATACACATCAACGAAAATGGTTTGTTGGATCTCGATCATAGTGATACACATATTTATAATATTGAAGCCAAAAGATGCAAAGTTAATAATGATAGTGCAACTTATTTTTGGCACTGCCGTTTAGGTCATATTGGTGTAAAGCGCATGAAGAAACTCCATGCTGATGGGATTTTGGAATAACTTGATTATGAATCACTTGATGCTTGCGAACCATGCCTTATGGGCAAGATGACTAAGACTCCGTTCTCCAGAACAATGGAGCGAGCAACAAACTTATTGGAAATAATACATACTGATGTATGCGATCCGATGAGTGTTGAGGCTCGCGGCAGGTATCGTTATTTTCTGACCTTCACAGATGATTTGAGCAGATATGGGTATATCTACTTGATGAAACATAAGTCTGAAACATTTGAAAAGTTCAAAGAATTTTAGAGTGAAGTGGAAAATCATCGTGACAAGAAAATAAAGTTTATACGATTTGATCGCGGAGACAAATATTTGAGTTATGAGTTTGGTCTTCAATTAAAACAATGTGGAATAGTTTCACAAATTCGTGCCACCTGGAACACCACAGCATAATGGTGTGTCCGAATGTCATAACCGTACTTTATTGGATATAGTGCAATGTATGATGTCTCTTACCGATTTACCACTATCGTTTTGGGGTTATGCATTAGAGACAGCTACATTCACGTTAAATAGGGCACCATCTAAATCTGTTGAGACGACACTATATGAACTGTGGTTTGGCAAGAAACCGAAGTTGTCGTTTCTTAAAGTTTGGGCTGCGATGCTTATGTGAAAAAGTTTCATCGTGATAAGCTCAAACCCAAATTGGAGAAATGTGTCTTCATAGGATACCCAAAGGAGACAATTGGGTACACCTTCTATCACAGGTCCGAAGGCAAAACATTCGTTGCTAAGAATAGATCCTTTCTGGAGAAGGTGTTTCTCTCGAAAGAAGTGAGTGGGAGGAAAGTAGAACTTGATGAGGAAACTGTACCTGCTCCCTTATTGGAAAGTAGTTCATCACAGAAATTTGTTCCTGTGACTCCTACACCAATTAGAGAGGAAGCTAATGATGATGATCATGTAACTTCAGATCAAGTTACTACCGAACCTCGTAGGTCAACCAGAGTAAGATCTACACCAGAGTGGTACGGTAATCCTGTTCTGGAGGCCATGACCATGACGAACCTACGAACTATGAGGAAGCGATGATGAGCCCAGATTCCGCGAAATGGCTTGAGGCCATGAAATCTGATATGGAATCCATATATATAAGAACAAAGTGTGGACTTTGGTTGACTTGCCCAATGATCGGCAAGCCATTGAGAATAAATGGATCTTCAAGAGGAAGACGGACGCTGATAGTAGTGTTACTATCTACAAAGCTAGACTTGTCGAAAAAAGGTTTTTTGACAAAGTTCAAGGTGTTGACTACGATGAGATTTTCTCACTCATAGCGATGCTTAAGTCTGTCCGAATCATGTTAGAAAATTGCCACATTTTATGAAATCTGGCAAATGGATGTCAAAACTACATTCCTTAATGTATTTCTTAAAGAAGAGTTGTATATGATGCAACCAGAAGGTTTTGTCGATCCTAAAGGTGCTAACAAAATGTGCAAGCTCCAGCTATCCATCTATGGACTGATGCAAACATCTCGGAGTTGGAATATACACTTTGATATGTTGATCAAAGCATATAATTTTATACAGACTTGCGGTGAAGCCTGTATTTACAAGAAAGTGAGTGGGAGCACTACAACATTTCTGATAAGTATATGTGAATGACATATTGTTGATCGGAAATAATGTAGAATTATTCTGCAAAGCATAAAGGAGTGTTTGAAAGGATTTTTTCAAGGAAAGGCCTCGGTGAAGCTGCTTACATATTGAGTATCAAAATCTATAGAGATAGATCAAGATGCTTGATAAGTTTTTTTTTCAACGAGTACATACCTTGACAAGATTTTGAGGTAGTTTAAAATGGAACAGTCAAAGAAAGAGTTCTTGCCTGTGTTACAAGGTGTGAAATTGAGTAAGACTCAAAGCCCGACCACGGCAGAAGATAGAAAGAGAATGAAAGGCATTCCCTATGCCTCAGCCATAGGTTCTATAAAGTATGCCATGCTGTGTACCAGATCTATTGTATACCCTACACTGTGTTAAGCAAGGGAGTACAATAGTGATATAAGAGTAGATCACTGGACAGCGGTCAAAATTATCCTTAGTGGAATAAGGAAATATTTCTCGGTTATGCAGGTGACAAAAGGTTCGTCGTAAAGAGTCACGTCGATGTAAGTTTTGACACAGATCTGGATGACTCTAAGTCTCGATCTAGATACATATTGAAAGTGGGAGCAATTAGCTAGAGTAGCTCCGTGCAGAGCATTGTTGACATAGAAATTTGCAAAATACATACGGATCTGAATGTGGCAGACCCGTTGACTAAATTTCTCTCACAAGCAAAACATGATCACACCTTAGTACTCTTTCGGTGCTAATCACATAGCGATGTGAACTAGATTATTGACGCTAGAAAACCCTTTGGGTGTTGGTCACATGACAACGTGAACTATGGGTGTTAATCACATGGTGATGTGAACTATTGGTATTAAATCACATGGCGATGTGATCTAGATTATTGACTCTAGTGCAAGTGGGAGACTGAAGGAAATATGCCCTAGAGGCAATAATAAAGTTATTATTTATTTCCTTATTTCATGATAAATGTTTATTATTCATGCTAGAATTGTATTAACCGGAAACATGATACATGTGTGAATACATAGACAAACAGAGTGTCACTAGTATGCCTCTACTTGACTAGCTCGTTGATCAAAGATGGTTATGTTTCCTAGCCATAGACATGAGTTGTCATTTGATTAACGGGATCACATCATTAGGAGAATGATGTGATTGACTTGACCCATTCCGTTAGCTTAGCACTCGATCGTTTAGTATGTTGCTATTGCTTTCTACATGACTTATACATGTTCCTATGACTATGAGATTATGCAACTCCCGTTTACCGGAGGAACACTTTGTGTGCTACCAAACGTCACAACATAACTGGGTGATTATAAAGGTGCTCTACAGGTGTCTCCAAAGGTACTTGTTGGGTTGGCGTATTTCGAGATTAGGATTTGTCACTCCGATTGTCGGAAAGGTATGTCTGGGCCCACTCGGTAATGCACATCACTATAAGCCTTGCAAGCATTGTAACTAATGAGTTAGTTGTGGGAGGATGTATTACGGAACGAGTAAAGGGACTTGCCGGTAACGAGATTGAACTAGGTATTGAGATACCGACGATCGAATCTCGGGCAAGTAACATACCGGTGACAAAGGGCCTTGATGGGCCATACAGGAAAGGAGAAAAAGGCCTCAAAGGTTGGCCGCACCCCTCCCCTTGGACTGGTCCGAATTGGACTAGGGAGGGGGGCGTCCCCTTCCTTCCTTCTCCTTTTTTTCCTTCCCTTCTCCTACTCCAACAAGGAAAGGAGGAATCCTACTCCCGGTGGGAGTAGGACTTCCCCCTTGGCACGCCCTCCTTGGCCGGCCGCCTCTCCCCCTTGCTCCTTTATATTAAGGGGCAGGGGCACCTCTAGAGACACAACAATTGATCTGTTTGATCTTTTAGCCATGTGCGGTGCCACCCTCCACCATAGTCCACCTCGATAATACTGTAGCGGTGCTTAGGCGAAGCCCTGCGTCGGTAGAACATCAACATCGTCACCACGCCGTCGTGCTAACGAAACTGTCCCTCCACACTCGGCTGGATTGGAGTTCGAGGGACGTCATCGGGCTTAACGTGTGCTGAACTCGGAGGTGCCGTGCGTTCGGTACTTGATCAGTCGGATCGTGAAGACATACGACTACATCAACCGCGTTGTGCTAACGCTTCCGCTTTCGGTCTACGAGGGTATGTGGACAACACTCTCCCCTCTCGTTGCTATGCATCACCATGATCTTGTGTGTGCGTAGGAATTCTTTTAAATTACTACGTTCCCCAACAGGTTAAGGATCTCTTGGGTGATAATATTGATGGGCATGTTATCTACTTCTGTGATGAAGCTGCTAGAATTGGTAGACCTGATACTAAAAATAAACATAGACCTGTTGTAGGTATGCCTATTATTTCTGTTAAAATAGGAGATCATTGCTATCGTGGCTTATGTGATATGGGTGCTAGTGCCAGTGAAATACCTCATTCTTTATATGAAGAAATTATGCATGATATTGCACCCGCTGAGTTAGAAGGTATTGATGTTACAATTAAGCTTGCCAATAGAGATACTATTTCACCAGTCGGGATTGTTAGAGATGTTGAAGTCTTGTGTGGAAAAGTTAAATATCCTGCCGATTTTCTTGTTCTTGGTTCCCCACAAGATAGCTTTTGTCCCATTATATTTGGTAGACCCTTCTTGAATACTGTTAATGCTAGGTTAGACTACGAAAAGGATGTTGTTACTATTGGTTTGGGTGATATGTCTCATGAGTTTAATTTTGCTAAATTCATAGACAACCCCGTGATGAGGAATTGCCTAGTAAAGACGAAATTATTGGTCTTGCTTCTTTTTCCGTGCCTCCTAATGATCCTTTAGAACAATATTTGCTAGAACATGAAAATGGTATGTTTATGAATGAAAGAAGGGAAATAGATGAAGTATTCTTCAAACATGGACCTATTTTGAAACACAACTTGCCTGTTGAAATCCTAGGGGATCCTCCTCCACCCAAGGGTGATCCCGTGTTTGAGCTTAAAACATTACCTGATACTCTCAAATATGCTTATCTTGATGAGAAAAAGATATATCCTGTTATTATTAGTGCTAACCTTTCAGAGCATGAAGAATAGAAATTATTGAAAACTCTGAAGAAGCACCGTGCTGCTATTGTATATACTCTTGATGATCTTAAGGGCATTAGTCCCACTCTATGCCAGCACAAAATTAAATTGGATAAATACGCTAAACTGGTTGTTGATCACCAACAACGGTTAAATCCTAAGATGAAAGAAGTGGTAAGAAAAGAAATACTAAAGCTTCTGGAGGCATGTATAATCTATCCTATTGCTGATAGTCAATGGGTAAGCCCTGTCCATTGTGTCCCTAAGAAGGGAGGTATTACCGTTGTTCCTAATGATAAAGATGAATTGATCCCACAAAGAATTGTTACAGGTTATAGGATGGTAATATATTTCCGCAAATTAAATAAAGCTACTGAAAAGGATCATTACCCTTTACCTTTTATTGATCAAATGCTAGAAATATTATCCAAACATACACATTTTTGCTTTCTAGATGGTTACTCTGGGTTCTCTCAAATACCTGTGTCAAAAGAGGATCAAGAAAAGACCACTTTTACTTGCCCTTTCGGTACCTTTGCTTATATACGTATGCATTTTGGTTTATGTAATGCACCAACTACCTTTCAAAGATGCATGATGGCTATATTCTCTGACCTTTGTGAAAAGATTGTTGAGGTTTTCATGGATGATTGCTCAGTATATGGAACTTCTTTTGATGATTGCTTGAGCAACCTTGATCGAGTTTTGCAGAGATGTGAAGAAACTAATCTTGTCTTGAATTGGGAGAAGTGCCACTTTATGGTTAATGAAGGTATTGTCTTGCGGCATAAAATTTCTGAAAGAGGTATTGAAGTTGATAAAGCTAAAGTTGATGCTATTGAAAAGATGTCGTGTCCCAAGGACATTAAAGGTATAAGAAGTTTCCTTGGTCATGCCAGTTTTTATAGGAGGTTCATTAAGGACTTCTCAAAAATTTCTTGGCCTCTGACTAATCTATTACAAAAATATTTTCCTTTTGTCTTTGATGATGATTGTATAGAAGCATTTGAAATACTTAAGAAAGCTTTGATTTCTGCACCTATTGTTCAGCCACCTGATTGGAATTTACTCTTTGAAATTATGTGTGATGGTAGTGATTATGCTGTAGGTGCTGTTCTAGGACAAAGAGTTGATAAGAAATTAAATGTTATTCAATATGCTAGTAAAACTCTAGACAGTGCCCAGAGAAATTATGCCACTACTGAAAAAGAATTTTTAGTAGTTGTATTTGCTTGTGATAAGTTCAGACCTTATATTGTTGCTTCTAAAGTAACCGTTCACACTGATCATGCTTCTATTAAATATCTTATGGAAAAGAAAGATTCTAAACCTAGACTTATTAGATGGGTTCTCTTACTACAAGAATTTGATTTGCATATTTTTGATAGAAAAGGAGCTGAGAACCCCATTGCAGACAACTTGTCTAGGTTAGAGAATGTTCTTGATGACCCACTACCTATTGATGATAGCTCCCTTGATGAACAATTAGCTGTCATAAATGCTTCTCGTACTTCTCCATGGTATGCTGATTATGCTAATTACATTGTTGCTAAATTTATACCACCTAGTTTCACATACCAGCAAAAGAAAAAGTTTTTCTATGATTTAAGACATCACTTCTGGGATGACCCACACCTTTATAAAGAAGGAGTAGATGGTGTAATTTTACGTTGTATACCTGAGCATGAACAGGAACAGATCCTACGCAAGTGTCACTCCGAAGCTTATGGAGGACACCACGCTGGAGATAGAACTGCACATAAGGTATTGCAATCCGGTTTTTATTGGCCTACTCTCTTCAAAGATACCCATAAGTTTGTCTTGTCTTGTGATGAATATCAAAGAATTGGTAATATTAGTAGACGTCAGGAAATGCCTATGAATTATTCACTTGTTATTGAACCATTTGATGTGTGGGGCTTTGATTATATGGGACCATTTCCTTCCTCTAATGGCTATACACATATTTTAGTTGTTGTTGATTACATTACTAAGTGGGTAGAAGCTATTCCACTAGTAGTGCTGATCATAACACCTCTATTAAGATGCTTAAAGAAGTTATTTTTACGAGGTTTGGAGTCCTTAGATATTTAATGACTGATGGTGGTTCACATTTTATTCATGGTGCTTTTCGTAAAATGCTTGCTAGGTATGACATTAATCATAGAATTGCATCTCCATATCACCCGCAGTCTAGTGGTCAAGTAGAATTGAGTAATAGAGAGCTCAAATTAATTTTGCAAAAGACTGTTAATAGGTCTAGAAAGAATTGGTCCAAGAAACTTGATGATGCATTATGGGCCTATAGAACTGCATATAAAAATCCTATGGGTATGTCTCCGTATAAAATGGTTTATGGAAAAGCATGTCATTTACCTCTCGAACTAGAACATAAGGCATATTGGGCCATTAAAGAGCTCAATTATGATTTCAAACTTGCCGGTGAGAAGAGGCTATTTGACAATAGCTCACTTGATGAATGGAGAACTCAAGCCTATGAGAATGCCAAACTGTTTAAGTTAAAAGATGGCATGACAAAAGGATACAAAAGCGTGAGTTTAATGTAGGTGATTATGTGTTGCTATTCAACTCTCGTTTAAGATTCTTTGCAGGAAAACTTCTCTCTAAATGGGAAGGTCCTTACGTTATCGAGGAGGTCTATCATTCTGGTGCAATAAAAAAAACAACTTCGAAGGCACAAAACCGAAGGTGGTGAACGGTCAAAGAATCAAACATTATATCTCAGGTAAGCCTATAAATGTTGAAAATAATGTTATTGAAATCGTAACCCCAGAGGAATACATAAGGGACACTTTCCAGAACGTTTCAGACTGAAAAGGAATAGGTACGTGGTACGGTAAGTAAACCGACTCCAAAATAGTTCTAATGGCAATGTTTCTCCGTTCTGGAATATTTAAGAAAATAGGAAAATAAGAAGCAGTCCGGGAAGGACACGAGGCGTCCACGAGGGTGGAGGGCACACCCCCTGCCTCGTGGGCACCTCGTGTGCTCTCCGGGCTCTGTTTTCTTGCACGATACTTCTTTTGGTCGGTAAAAATTCATTATATAATCTCCCAAAGGTTTTGACCACCGTATCAAGCAATTATCCTCTGTTTTTGTTTCAAGCTGTTTCTGTAGCAGATTTGGAGCAAGATGTCATCTCAGGATTCCGACAGAGAGAGCTATGGCTCACACCTCATTGCTGACCCGAAGACCTATGGAGATCTATCTCCTTGTGGTCGAACTACGGACGAGGAGGAGGATGCTCATTTGATGAGGGTCAATGATTCAAGTTCGGAGGAGGAGGATGTCCCTCTACCTCAACCTGGGGATATGCATGTGAAGTTCAAGAAGTCTAGTCTCCCTAAGAGGGCTAAACTGTCTAACAACCGATCTATTCCTTCTCGTTTTCGGTAGAAAAGCTAAGGAGATTTATGTGACAAGATCTTGAAGCTGGAATCGGAGGTTGATGATTTAAAGGAGGAAATTTCTCTTCTCAATTACAACATGAATAAGCTGAAAGAACAATTTACATCATCACCACCTCCGAAGAAAGGGACATAAACACATGGGTATGGGCACTCCCCTTGGCAACTGCCAAGCTTGGGGGATGTGCCCCGGTATCGTATCACCATCACACTCCTATCTGTACCGTTTTTCTTAGTTCGATCTTTTGGTAATATCTTGATCTAGTAGAATAAAGTTTTAGTATGATTTAGCTTTGAGTTTTGCTTTATGATCCTTCTATGTAATCGAGTCCGTGAGCTATATATAATAAAGATAAGTGTTGAGTCAAGGGCTTGATTATGTTGCTTTGATCTTGAGTGGATTAAATAAATATAAAGAATAAAAAGAAATAAAGAGGTCATATTGATCTTATGGAGAGTAATGACTTCACATATAAAGAGTATGATGAATAAAAGTTGTTGAGAATTGACAAACATAGTTTTGGTCATCGTTGCAATTAATAGGAAGTAATAAAGAAAGAGAGCTTCTCACATATAAATATACTATCTTGGACATATTTTATGATTGTGAGCACTCATTAAAATATGACATGCTAAAGAGTTGATGTTGGACAAGGAAGACAACGTAATGGGTTATGTTTTCTTATATCTAAAATAAAGTATATTGTCATGGATCATATAACATGTTAAGCTTGCCTTTCTCCCTCATGCTAGCCAATTCTTTGCACCAAGTAAAGATACTACTTGTGCTTCCAAATACCCTTAAACCCAGTTTTGCCATGAGAGTCCACCATACCTACCTATGGATTGAGTAAGATCCTTCAAGTAAGTTGTCATTGTTGCATGCAATAAAAATTGCTCTCTAAATATGCATGACTTATTAGTGTGGAGAAAATAAGCTTTATACGATCTTGTGATGTGGAAGAAATAAAAGCGATGGACTGCATAATAAAGGTCCATATCACAAGTGGCAATATAAAGTGATGTTCTTTCGCATTAAGATTTTGTGCATCCAACCATAAAAGCACATGATAACCTCTGCTTCCCTCTACAAAGGGCCTATCTTTTATTCTTGACTTATACCTTATACAAGAGTCATGGTGATCTTCACCTTTGCATTTTATATTTTATTCTTTGGCAAGCACATTGTGTTGGAAAGATCATGATATATATATATATATATATATCCAATTGGATGTAAGTTAGCATGAATTATTATTGTTGACATTACCCTTGAGGTAAAAGGTTGGGAGCGAAACTATAAGCCCCTATCTTTCTGTGTCCGATTAAAACTCCATACCCATAAGTATTGCGCGAGTGTTAGCAATTGTGAAAGACTAAATGATAGTTGAGTATGTGGACTTGCTGAAAAGCTCTTATATAGACTCTTTCCGATGTTATGATAAATTGCAATTTCTTCAATGACCGAGATTATAGTTTGTTAGTTTTCAATGAAGTTTCTGATTCATACTTGACATTGTGAATAGATTGTTACTTTATCATAAGAATTCATATGACAATATTTATATATGTTGCAGTTATAAGAATGATCATGATGCCCTCATGTCCGTAATTTATTTTACCGACACCTCTATCTCTAAACATGTGGACATATTTATCGTTATCGGCTTCCGCTTGAGGACAAGCGAGGACTAAGCTTGGGGGAGTTGATACGTCCATTTTGCATCATGCTTTTATATCGATATTTATTGCATTATGGGCAGTTATTACAAGTTATGTCACAATACTTATGCCTATTCTCTCTTATTTTACAAGGTTTACATGAAGAGGGAGAATGCCGACAGCTGGAATTCTAGGCTGGAAAAGGAGCAAATATTAGAGACCTATTCTGCACAGCTCCAAAAGTCCTGAACTTCACGAAAGTCATTTTTGGAATTAATAAAAAATACTGAGCAAAGAAACTACCAGAGGGGGGCCACCCACCATCCACGAGGGTGGGGGGCGCCCTACCCCTGGGCGCCCCCTGTCTCGTGGGACCCCTAGCAGGCCTCCGGTGCCCATCTTCTGCTATATGAGGTCTTTTACCCTGGAAAAAATCATAAGCAAGATTTTGGGAGGAAACACCGCCTCCACGAGGCCGAACCTTGGCGGAACCAATCTAGGGCTCCGGCAGAGCTGTTTTGTCGGGGAAACTTCCCTCTGGGAGGGGGAAATAATCGCCATCGTCATCACCAATGATCCTCTCATCCGGAGGGGGTCAATCTCCATCAACATCTTCACCAGCACCATCTCTCCTCAAACCCTAGTTCATCCCTTGTATCCAATTTTTGTCTCTAAGTCTCAGATTGGTACCTGTGGGTTGCTAGTAGTGTTGATTACTCCTTGTAGTTGATGCTAGTTGGTTTACTTGGTGGAAGATCATATGTTCAGATCCTTTATGCATATTAATACTCCTCTGATTATGAACATGAATATGATTTGTGAGTAGTTATGTTTGTTCCTGAGGACATGGGAGAAGTCTTGCTATAAGTAGTCATGTGAATATGGTATTCGTTCGATATTTTGATGAGATGTATGTTGTCTCTCCTCTAGTGGTGTCATGTGAACGGCGACTACATGATACTTCACCATTGTTTGGGCCTAGAGGAAGGCATTGGGAAGTAATAAGTAGATGATGGGTTGCTAGAGTGACAGAAGCTTAAACCCTAGTTTATGCGTTGCTTCGTAAGGGGCTGATTTGGATCCATATGTTTCATGCTAGGGTTAGGTTTACCTTAATACTTCTTTTGTAGTTGCAGATGCTTGCAATAGGAGTTAATCATAAGTGGGATGCTTTTCCAAGTAAGGACAACACCCAAGCACCGGTCCATGCACATATCAAATTATTAAAGTACTGAACGCGAATCATATGAGCGTGATGAAAACTAGCTTGGCGATAATTCCCATGTGTCCTCGGGAGCATTTTCCTTCACATAAGAGTTTTTCCAGCCTTGTCCTTTGCTACAAAAAGGATTCGGCCATCTTGCTGCACTTTATTTACACTTGTTATTTGCTACCCGTTACAAATTACCTTATCATAAAACTATCTGTTACCGATAATTTCAGTGTTTGCAGAGAATACCTTACTGAAAATTGTTTATCATTTCCTTATGCTCCTCGTTGGGTTCGACACTCTTACTTATTGAAAGGACTACGATAGATCCCCTACACTTGTGGGTCATCAGCCGTCAGCCCGTCGGACCAACTGGATGCCGAGGAAGTACTGCAGGGGCCCCAAGTCCTCGAGGGCGAACTCATCAGAAGACGAGCAGTCAGCCGCTAAAGGAGGTCGGGGGCGGACGCCGTGAGGATGATGTCGTCGACATAGAGCAGCAGATATGCAGTGTCAGCTCCCTGGTGATACACGAAGAGTGAAGCATCGGAGCGAGTGGACTGAAATCCGAGAGACTAAAAGAAGGCTGTGATACACTGGTACCAAGTCCTAGGTGGCTGCTTCAACCCGTAAAGAGAACGGGAGAGCAAGCACACGAAGTCGGGGTGCTCGGCGTCGACGAAACCAGTGGGCTGCTCATAGAACACCTGCTCGGCGAGATGGTCGTGAAAGAAGGCGTTGGAGACATCGAACTAGTGCAAAGGCCAGGCGCGCGAGACCACCAGCTGGAGCACGGCGCGAATCATGCCTGGTTTCACAACCGGGGCGAAGGTGTTGGTGAAGTCCACGCCCGCACGCTGCCGAAAACCACGAACCACCCACCGAGCCTTGTAGCGCTCGAGAGAATCATGCGGGCGCTAGAGATGATGTTAGCACGAGGGGGTCGCGGAACAAGCTGCCACATGCGGTTGCGCTGTAGCGCGTCGAACTCCTCCTACATCGCAGCTAGCCAGTGGGGATCGTGAAGGGCAGCACGAGCGGAGGTGGGGACGGGTGATGGCGTCGACATCGAGGCGGCACACACATACTCGTCGACGGAGTAGCGTGTGCTGGGCCGAAGCACTCCTGCTCGGGCACGGGTAGTCACACCAAGTGACGGGGCAGCAGGGCTGGCGGTGAAGGAAATATGCCCTAGAGGCAATAATAAAGTTATTATTTATTTCCTTATTTCATGATAAATGTTTATTATTCATGCTAGAATTGTATTAACCGGAAACATAATACATGTGTGAATACATAGACAAACAGAGTGTCACTAGTATGCCTCTACTTGACTAGCTCGTTAATCAAAGATGGTTACGTTTCCTAACCATGGACAAAGAGTTGTTATTTGATTAACAGGATCACATCATTAGATGAATGATCTGATTGACATGACCCATTCCATTAGCTTAGCACCCGATCGTTTAGTATGTTGCTATTGCTTTCTTCATGACTTATACATGATCCTATGACTATGAGATTATGCAACTCCCGTTTGTCGAAGGAACACTTTGTGTGCTACCAAACATCACAACGTAAATGGGTGATTATAAAGGTGCTCTACAGGTGTCTCCAAAGGTACATGTTGGGTTGGCGTATTTCAAGATTAGGATTTGTCACTCCGATTGTCGGAGAGGTATCTCTGGGCCCTCTCGGTAATGCACATCACATAAGCCTTGCAAGCATTGCAACTAATGAGTTAGTTGCGAGATGATGAATTACGGAACGAGTAAAGAGACTTGCCGGTAACGAGATTGAACTAGGTATTGGATACTGACGATCGAATCTCAGGCAAGTAACATACCGATGACAAAGGGAACAACGTATGTTGTTATGCGGTCTGACCAATAAAAGATCTTCGTAGAATATGTAGGAGCCAATATGGGCATCTAGGTCCCGCTATTGGTTATTGACCGGAGACGTGTCTCGGTCATGTCTACATTGTTCTCGAACCGTAGGGTCCGCACGCTTAAGGTTGCGATGACAGTTATATTATGAGTTTATGAGTTTTGATGTACCGAAGGAGTTCGGAGTCCCGGATGAGATCGGGGACATGACGAGGAGTCTCGAAATGGTCGAGCGTAAAAATCGATATATTGGACGACTATATTCGGACATCGGAAAGGTTCCGAATGATTCGAGTATTTTTCGGAGTACCGGAGAGTTACGGGAATTCGCCGGGGAGTATATGGGCCTTATTGGACTTTAGGGGAAAGAGATAGGAGAGGTTGGGCGCCCCCCCAAGGCCTAGTCCGAATTGGACTAGGGGGAAGGGCTGCGCCCCCTCCTTCCTTCTCTTCTCTTTTCCCTTGCCTTGACTCCTACTCCTACTACATGGAAGGACTCCTAGTTGGACTAGGAAAGGGGAAATCCTACTCCCGGTGGGAGTAGGACTCCCCTAGGGCGCGCCATAGAGAGGGCCGGCCCTCCCCTACTCCACTCCTTTATATACGGGGGCAGGGTACACCCCATAGACACACAAGTTGATCTTCGTGATCGTTCCTTAGCCGTGTGCGGTGCCCCCCTCCACCATATTCCACCTCAGTCATATCGTAGCGGTACTTAGGCGAAGCCCTGCGACGGTAGAACATCAAGATCGTCACCACGCCGTTGTGCTGACGGAACTCCTCCCCGAAGCTTTGCTGGATCGGAGCCCGGGGATCGTCATCGAGCTGTACGTGTGCTAAGAACTCGGAGGTGCCGGAGTAACGGTGCTTGGATAGGTCGGATCGGGAAGACGTACGACTACTTCCTCTATGTTGCGTCAATGCTTCCGTTGCGGTCTACGAGGGTACGTAGACAACACTCTCCCCTCTCGTTGCTATGCATCACCATGATCTTGCGTGTGCGTAGGAAAATTTTGAAATTACTACGTTCCCCAACAGTGGCATCTGAGCCTAGGTTTTATGTGTTGATGTTATATGCACGAGTAGAACACAAGTGAGTTGTGGGCGATATAAGTCATACTGCTTACCATCATGTCATACTTTGGTTCGGCGGTATTGTTGGACGAAGCGGCCCGGGCCAACATTACGCGTACGCTTATGCGAGACCGGTTCTCCCGACGTGCTTTACACAGAGGTGGCTTGCGGGTGACAGTTTCTTCAACTTTAGTTGAACCGAGTGTGGCTACTCCCGGTCCTTGCGAAGGTTAAAACAGCACCAACTTGACAAACTATCGTTGTGGTTTAGATGTGTAGGTAAGATTGGTTCTTGCTTAAGCCCGTAGCAGCCACGTAAAACTTGCAACAACAAAGTAGAGGACATCTAACTTGTTTTTGCAAGGCATGTTGTGATGTGATATGGTCAAGACATGATGCTAAATTTTATTGTATGAGATGATCATGTTTTGTAACCGAGTTATCGGCAACTGGCAGGAGCCATATGGTTGTCGCTTTATTGTATGCAATGCAATCGCGCTGTAATGCTTTACTTTATCACTAAACGGTAGCGATAGTCGTGGAAGCATAAGATTGGCGAGACGACAACGATGCTACGATGGAGATCAAGGTGTCGCGCCGGTGACGATGGTGATCATGACGGTGCTTCGAAGATGGAGATCACAAGCACAAGATGATGATGGCCATATCATATCACTTATATTGATTGCATGTGATGTTTATCTTTTATGCATCTTATCTTGCTCTGATTGACGGTAGCATTATAAGATGATCTCTCACTAATTATCAAGAAGTGTTCTCCCTGAGTATGCACCGTCGCAAAAGTTCTTCGTGCTGAGACACCACGTGATGATCGGGTGTGATAGGCTCTACGTTCAAATACAACGGGTGTAGAACAGTTGCACACGCGGAATACTCAGGTTATACTTGACGAGCCAAGCATATACAGATATGGCCTCGGAACACAGAGACCGAAAGTTCGAGCGTGAATCATATATTAGATATGATCAACATAGTGATGTTCACCAATGAAACTACTCCATCTCACATGATGACCGGACATGGTTTAGTTGATTTGGATCACGTAATCACTTAGAGGATTAGAGGGATGTCTATCTAAGTGGGAGTTCTTAAGTAATATGATTAATTGAACTTAAATTTATCATGAACTTAGTCCTGGTAGTATTTTGCAAATTATGTTGTAGATCAATAGCTCGCGTTGTTGCTTCCCTGTGTTTATTTTGATATGTTCCTAGAGAAAATTGTATTGAAAGATGTTAGTAGCAATGATGCGGATTGGATCCGTGATCTGAGGTTTATCCTCATTGCTGCACAGAAGAATTATGTCCTTGATGCACCGCTAGGTGACAGACCTATTGCAGGAGCAGATGCAGACGTTATGAACGTTTGACTAGCTCAATATGATGACTACTTAACAGTTTAGT
This sequence comes from Triticum aestivum, assembly GCF_018294505.1. NCBI lineage: Eukaryota > Viridiplantae > Streptophyta > Magnoliopsida > Poales > Poaceae > Triticum > Triticum aestivum. The sequence goes on along the minus strand of NC_057809.1, from coordinate 577,828,250 downwards.
GCACCATGATTAACGGCTTAGAATCGGGACTTCAAAGACGTTTTGAACGTCATGGACCATATGAGATGTTCCAGGAGTTGAAGTTAATATTTCAAGCAAATACCCGAGTTGAGAGATATGAAGTCTCCAACAAGTTCTATAGCTAAAAGATGGAGGAGAATCGCTCAACTAGTGAGCAGGAACTCAGATTGTCTGGGTACTACAATCGCTTGAATGAAGTGGGAGTTAATCTTCCAGATAAGATTGTGATTGACAAAATTCTCTGGTCACCATCACCAAGTTAGTAGAACTTCGTGATGAACTATAGTATGCAAGGGATGACGAAAACGAATCCCGAGCTTTTCATGATGATGAAATCGATGAAGGTAGAAATCAAGAAAGAGCATCAAGTGTTGATGGTTGACAAGATCACTAGTTTCAAGAAAAGGGCAAAGGGAAAAAGGGGAACTTCAAGAAAAACAGCAAGCAAGTTGCTGCTCATGTGAAGAAGCCTAAGTCTGGTCCTAAGCCTGAGACTAAGTGCTTCTACTGCAAAGGGACTGGTCACTGGAAGCGGAACTACCCCAAGTGATTGGCGGATAAGAAGGATGGCAAAGTGAACATAAGTATATTTGATATACATGTTATTGATGTGTACTTTACTAGTGTTTATAGCGACCCCTCAGTACTTGATACTAGTTCAGTTGCTAAGAGTAGTAACTCGAATGGGAGTTGCAGAATAAACAGAGACTAGTTAAGGGTGAAGTGACGATGTGTGTTGGAAGTGGTTCCAAGATTGATATGATCATCATCGCACACTCCCTATAATTTCGGGATTAGTATTGAACCTAAATAAGTGTTATTTGGTGTTTGCGTTGAGCATGAATATGATTTGATCATGTTTATTGTAATACGGTTATTCATTTAAGTAAGAGAATAAATTGTTGTTTTGTTTACATGAATAAAACCTTTTATGGTCATACACCCAATGAAACAAATTCGTTGGATCTCGATCGTAGTGATACACATATTCATAATATTGAAACCAAAAGATGCAAAGTTAATAATGATAGTGCAACTTATTTATGGTACTGCCGTTTAGGTCATATTGGTGTAAAGCGCATGAAGAAACTCCATGCTGATGGGCTTTTGGAATCACTTGGTTATGAATCACTTGATGCTTGCGAACCATGCCTTATGGGCAAGATGACTAAAACACCGTTCTCCGGAACAATGAAGCAAGAAACAAATTTGTTGGAAATCATACATACTGATGTATGTGGTCCGATGAATATTAAGGCTTGCAGCAGATATGATTATTTTCTAACCTTCACAGATGATTTGAGCAGATATGGGGATATCTACTTGATGAAACATAAGTCTGAAACATTTGAAAAGTTCAAAGAATTTCAGAGTGAAGTGGAAAATCATCATGACAAGAAAATAAAGTTTCTACGATCTGATCACGGAGACAAATATTTGAGTTACGAGTTTGGTCTTCAATTAAAACAATGTGGAATAGTTTCACAAACTCATGCCATCTGGAACACCACAGCATAATGGTGTGTCCGAATGTCATAACCGTACTTTATTAGATATGGTGCGATCTATGATGTCTCTTACCGATCTACCACTATCGTTTTGGGGATATGCATTAGGGACAGCTGCATTCACGTAAAATAGGGCACCATCTAAGTCCGTTGAGACGACACAATCTGAACTGTGGTTTGGCAAGAAACCAAAGTTGTCGTTTCTTAAAGTTTGGGGTTGTGATGCTTATATGAAAAGTTTCATCCTAATAAGCTCAAACCCAAATTGGAGAAATATGTCTTCATAGGATACCCAAAGGAGAATGTTGGGTACACCTTCTATCACAGATCCGAAGGCAAGAATTTTGTTGCTAAATTCGGAAACTTTCTGGAGAAGGAGTTTCTCTTGAAAGAAGTGAGTGGGAGGAAAGTAGAACTTGATGAGGTAACTGTACCTGCTCCCTTATTGGAAAGTAGTTCATCACAGAAATCTGTTCCTGTGACTTCTGCACCAATTAGTGAGGAAGATAATGATGATGATCATGTAACTTCAGATCAAGTTACTACCGAATCTCATAGGTAAACCAGAGTGAGATCCGCACCAGAGTGGTATGGTAATCCTATTCTGGAGGTCATGTTACTTGACCATGACGAACCTACGAACTATGAGGAAGCGATGATGAGCCCAGATTCCGATAAATGGCTTGAGGCCATGAAATCTGAGATATGATCCATGTATGAGAACAAAGTATGGACTTTGGTTGACTTGCCCGATGATCCGCAAGCAATTGAGAATAAATGGATCTTCAAGAGGAAGACGGACGCTGATAGTAGTGTTACTATCTACAAAGCTAGAATTGTCGCAAAAGGTTTTCGACAAGTTCAAAGTGTTGACTATGATGAGAGTTTCTCACTCGTATCTATGCTAGAGTCTGTCCGAATCATGTTAGTAATTGCCGCATTTTATGAAATCTGGCAAATGGATAAACAAAACTGCATTCCTTAATGGATTTGTTAAAGAAGAGTTGTATATGATGCAACCAGAAGGTTTTGTCAATCCGAAAGGTGCTAACAAAATGTGCAAGCTCCAGCTATCCATCTGTGGACTGGTGCAAGCATCTCGGACTTGGAATATATGCTTTGATGAGTTGATCAAAGCATATAGTTTTATACAGACTTGCGGTGAAGCCTGTATTTATAAGAAAGTGAGTGGGAGCACTACAACATTTCTGATAAGTATATGTGATTGACATATTGTTGATCGGAAATAATGTAGAATTATTCTGTAAAGCATAAAGGAGTGTTTGAAAGGAGTTTTTCAAAGAAAGACTTCGGTGAAGCTGCTTACATATTGAGCTTCAAGATCTATAGAGATAGATCAAGACGCTTGATAAGTTTTCTCAATGAGTACATACCTTGACAAGATTTTGAAGTAGTTCAAAATGGAGCAGTCAAAGAAAGAGTTCTTGCCTGTATTACAAGGTGTGAAGTTGAGTAAGACTCAAAGCCCGACCACGACAGAAGATAGAAAGAGAATGAAAGTCATTCCCTATGCCTTGGCCATAGGTTCTATAAAGTATGTCATGCTATATACCAGATCTATTGTATACCCTGCACTGATTTGGCAAGGGAGTACAATAGTGATCTAGGAGTAGATCACTAGACAGCGGTCAGAATTATCCTTAGTGAAATAAGGATATGTTTCTCGATTATGGACGTGACAAAATGGTTCGTCGTAAAGGGTTACGTCGATGCAAGTTTTTGACACTGATCCAGATGATTCTAAGTCTCAATCTGGATACATATTGAAACTGGGAGCAATTAGCTAGAGTAGCTCCGTGGAGAGCATTGTAGACATAGAATTTTGCAAAATACATACGGATCTGAATTTGGCAGGTCCGTTGACTAAATTTCTCTCACAAGCAAAACATGATCACTCTTTGGGTGTTAATCACATAGCGATGTGAACTAGATTATTGAATCTAGTAAACCCTTTGGGTGTTAGTCACATGGAGATGTGAACCAATCACATAAAGATGTGAACTATTGGTGTTAATCATATAGCGATATGAACTAGATTATTAACTCTAGTGCAAGTGGGAGACTGAAGGAAATATGCCCTAGAGGCAATAATAAAGTTATTATTTATTTCCTTATTTCATGATAAATGTTTATTATTCATGCTAGAATTGTATTAACCGGAAACATAATACATGTGTGAATACATAGACAAACAGAGTGTCACTAGTATGCCTCTACTTGACTAGCTCGTTAATCAAAGATGGTTATGTTTCCTAACCATGGACAAAGAGTTGTTATTTGATTAACGGGATCACATCATTAGATGAATGATCTGATTGACATGACCCATTCCATTAGCTTAGCACCCGATCGTTTAGTATGTTGCTATTGCTTTCTTCATGACTTATACATGTTCCTATGACTATGAGATTATGCAACTCCCATTTGCCGGAGGAACACTTTGTGTGCTACCAAACGTCACAACGTAAATGGGTGATTATAAAGGTGCTCTACAAGTGTCTCCAAAGGTACATGTTGGGTTGGCATATTTTGAGATTAGGATTTGTCACTCCGATTGTCGGAGAGGTATCTCTGGGCCCTCTCGGTAATGCACATCACATAAGCCTTGCAAGCATTGCAACTAATGAGTTAGTTGCGAGATGATGAATTACAGAACGAGTAAAGAGACTTGCCGGTAACGAGATTGAACTAGGTATTGGATACCGACGATCGAATCTCGGGCAAGTAACATACCGATGACAAAGGGAACAACGTATGTTGTTATGCGGTCTGACCGATAAAAGATCTTCGTATAATATGTAGGAGCCAATATGGGCATCCAGGTCCCGATATTGGTTATTGACCGGAGACGTGTCTCGGTCATGTCTACATTGTTCTCGAACCGTAGGGTTCGCACGCTTAAGGTTTCGATGACAGTTATATTATGAGTTTATGAGTTTTGATGTACCGAAGGAGTTCGGAGTCTCGGATGAGATCGGGGACATGACGAGGAGTCTCGAAATGGTCGAGAGGTAAAAATCGATATATTGGACGACTATATTCGGACATCAGAAAGGTTCCGAATGGTTCGAGCATTTTTCGGAGTACCGGAGAGTTACGGGAATTCGCCGGGGAGTATATGGGCCTTATTGGGCTTTAGGCGAAAGAGATAGGAGAGGTTGGGCGCCCCCCCCCCAAGGCCTAGTCCGAATTGGACTAGGGGGAAGGGCTGCGCCCCCTCCTTCCTTCTCTTCTCTTTTCCCTTGCCTTGACTCCTACTCCTACTACATGGAAGGACTCCTAGTTGGACTAGGAAAGGGGGAATCCTACTCCCGATGGGAGTAGGACTCCCCTAGGGCGTGCCATAGAGAGGGCCGGCCCTCCCCTCCTCCACTCCTTTATATACGGGGGCAGGGGACACCCCATAGACACACAAGTTGATCTTCGTGATCGTTCCTTAGCCGTGTGCGGTGCCCCCTCCACCATATTCCGCCTCGGTCATATCATAGTGGTACTTAGGCGAAGCCCTGCGACGGTAGAACATCAAGATCGTTACCACGCCGTCGTGCTGACGGAACTCCTCCCCGAAGCTTTGTTGGATCGGAGCCCGGAGATCGTCATCGAGCTGTACGTGTGCTAAGAACTCGGAGGTGCCGGAGTAACGGTGCTTGGATCGGTCGAATCGGGAAGACGTACGACTACTTCCTCTACGTTGCGTCAACGCTTCCGTTGCGGTCTACAAGGGTACGTAGACAACACTCTCCCCTCTCGTTGCTATGCATCACCATGATCTTGCGTGTGCGTAGGAAAATTTTGAAATTACTACGTTCCCCAACAGGCGGGTGCCGCGGCGGCGGGGGCACCCGATGTGGCGGTGGGGGCCGCGACGGCGGGGGCACCCGGTGCGGTGGTGGGGGCCGCGACGGCAGAGGCCTCAGCGGCGACGGCGGCGGGGGCCGCAGCGGCAACAGCGCCGGCCGATCCGCCGGCGGAACACGCGACGGGCGAGGTTGACGTCCAGCCCGTAGCAGGGGTGGCGGGCGGGGTGGCGGGCTCAACCTCGTATGAGGGAGACGGGGACCCAGGGGCCCGCTCAGACTCGACCTCGGGGGAGGGAGTCACGAAGCTGGGTGGTGGCGGCAGAAGGCGCCGTGCCCGGGGGGGCGCCGGGGGGGGTGCCTTCGTGCATCGCTCCACGAAGGGGGCGCAGGGGCCGGCGCCGAAGGGGCCGAAGCCAGAGGAACCTGAAAAAAAGGGAACACAGTCTCGACAAAGTACACGTGCCTCGAGGTGTACACACGATGAGTGACAAGATCATAGCACCGGTAACCTTTGGTGTTAGGAGGGTAGCCAAGGAAGACGCATGGGATGGATCATGGTGCGAGCTTGTGTGGCACGGTGGACGCGGTGCTAGGATAACAGAGACACTCGAAGATGAGGAGACCATCATAGGACGGTGATGTGCCGAAGAGAAGGTGGGGGGGGCATAGTTCCACCGAGGGCGACATGGACGAATGTTAACTAAGAGAGTGGCGGTAGCGAGGGCATTGGGCCAAAACCGAGCGGGCACGTTAGAGTGAAAGAGTAATGTGCGAACGCAGTCATTAAGAGTGCGGAGAATGCGCTCGGCACGGCCGTTCTGCTGGGAAGTGTAGGGGCAAGTCAGAAGGAAGGTGGTGCTGTGAGAGGCGAGAAGTGTGCGAAGAGCGACGTTGTCAAACTCTTTTCCGTTATCAGTTTGGAGTGCGAGTATGGGGCGACCGAACTGGGTGGTGACATAGGAATAAAAGGCGGTGAGTGTGGCTAAAGCATCGAATTTACGACGAAGAGGAAAAGTCCACACATAATGAGAATAATCATCTAAAATCACCAAGTAGTATAGATAGCCCGTGTTACTCGCAACGGGAGACGTCCAAACATCACTATGAAGCAATTGAAGCGGAAAAGTGGAAACTGAAGTAGACGCACTAAAGGGAAGACGAACGTGCTTGCCTAAGTGACAAGCCTCACAAGAGTGCTCGTGGAGCTTACTACATGAGAAAGAGAAACTCCTAAGAATTTGACGTAAAACAGTGGGGTTGGGGTGGCCCAAGCGAGCATGCCAAAGGTCAACGCCAGCGGCAAGGGCGACGGGTGTGGAGGTGGAGACGCTGGCGTGCACGGGGTAGAGCTCATCGGGACTGTCAGATCGGTGAAGGATCATCCGAGTACGGGCGTCTTTCACAGAAAAGCCAACACCGTCAAATTCGACAGTAAGTGGGTTCTCACGAGTAAGACGACGAACGGAAGCTAGGTTCGTGACTAATTCAGGTGAAACAAGAACATTAGACATAGTGATGTGTGTGGAAGTGGAGGGAAAACTAGTGTTACCGATATGAGTAATAGGTAAAGAGGAGCCGTTACCGACAGTGATACGAATGGGTGTGCGAACAGGAGTGGAGGAGGTTAGGTTACCGAGATGAGTTGTCATGTGTGCAGTATCACCTAAGTCCATGAACCAGTCGCCTCCGCTGACAGGGCTACTCGGCGACGGCCCAGAGTGCTGGGCGGAAAGGAGGGTGGGGTCCCACGGCACAGGTACCAGCGGCGGGAGGAGGCCCTCGTAGAGTGGCGCCGGGGCGGGCGGGCCATAGCCACCGTGGGAAGCGGCGGCGGGCGGACCCCGTAGGGCGGCGCCGGGACAGGCGGGCCATAACCACCGAGAGGCGGCAGCGCAAGAAGGGCGCCGTAGCTGGCGCCAGTCAGCTGGTAAGGCGCGCCGAAGAACGCCTGGTGGCCCATGGAGAGAGCCTGCTGATAGTGCGTCCCCCCCCCCCCCGGCACCCTGGGCCGGCTGCTGCTGCAGGCGACGGCGACCGCCGCCACGCCGGTTGCGTCGCTCCCCTCCCCCTTGCGGCTGCTGCTGGGGAGGCGCTGGTGGCAACAACGGGTTACACCCGGCGGGTGTGGGAGGACGCGACTGGATCGGCGCGGCAGGTGGAGCGGTTCCACCGCAGATTGTGAAGTAGTCTGAAGAGTCCATGGAAGGCGTTAGTGGCGGCGGCGGCCATTCAAAGTGATTTCAGGCAACCGCAGATGGTGAAGTAGCCCGGAGAGTCCATCAAGTTGTGGCCATGCAAAGTGATTTCAGTCAATAGTGATCGGACGATGACTGTGGTGAAGTACAATGGTGAGGAGAGGCAGTTCACAGCCGAAGAAATATCCTCCATGGTGCTTGTCAAGATGAGGGAGACAGCTGAGGCCTACCTCGGCACCACGGTGAAAGATGTTGTCATCACCGTCCCAGTCTACTTCAACGACTCGCAGCGCCAGGCCACCCTCGATGCCAGTCTCATTGCTGGCCTCAACGTCACACGCTTCATCAACGAGCCCTCTGCCGCAGCCATCGCCTACTGTCTTGACGACACGTCCCTTAGTGGTGAAGCGAAGACGGTGCTCATATTTGATTTTGTTTTTTTGTTTTTTCGAAAAGGGGGGACTCCCCGGCCTCTGCATCAGAAAGATGCATACGGCCATCTTATTAACCAAATAAAGCAGTACGAACATGGTTCCAAGGTCTCCAAAAGTAATAAAAAGGCAAAAGAAAGCTCACACAGAGCCAAAAAGGGCTAGAAACATCAACTAGCCATGAAAAGACGCCACAACCGGCTGGCTAAAACTAGATAGGTAAACTAAATGCCTATCCTATTACATGACCGCCATCCAAACCGGTTGAAGATATCCCGAGCTACCATCTCCCAGCGGAAAGATCCAGTAACCAAATGCTCCCTGGCCTCCGTCGGGGTGAGTAGCGACCACGAACGGATCAGTGTCGTAGTTCGGAATATAACCTGCAAAAATGGATACATGATATTCTGTTAAAAACCAAATCATTTCTGCAAGTCCAGATAGTCAACATCAAAGCGCAAACTCCAACCTGAATGTGTCTCGCTAAGTCAGGCTCAATCCCATTAAGCCATGTTCCAAATAACGCGTTAACAGAATTCGGTGGATTGATATTAAAAGCAATGTGGACCGTCTGCCAAAGTACTTTGGCCAACGGGCAATCAAAAAAGAGGTGTTTGATTGTCTCATCCCGATCACAGAAACTACACCTAGTAGGTCCTGTCGAATTACGCTTTATCAAGTTGTCCTTGGTTAAAATAACTTGTTTATGGACAAACCACATAAACACTTTTATTTTCAAAGGAACTTTGACATCCCAAACATGCTTGGAGGTAGGAATGGAGTTTGAATTAATAACATCAATATGCATTGATTTAACTGTGAATACTCCAGACTTAGTCAGTTTCCAGCATAATTCATCGGGTTGTTGAGAAGGCTGGACCTCCACCAGTCTCCTAACTAGACGGAGCCATTCTTCCCAACGATTGCCCGCTAGCGTCCGTCGAAACTGAATATTAAGGGGGATAGATTGAAATACCGATGTGACAAACACCTCACGTCGTTGAACAATACGGTACAAAGACGGATATTGGATGGCCAAGGGTGTCTCACCGAGCCAAGTATCCTCCCAGAAACGTGTACTAGTGCCGTTTCCAATAACAAACTTCATCCTATTAAACAAAGATTGTTTGACTTTCATCAGTCCTTTCCAGAAAGGTGAATCGGTCGGCCTGACTGTAACCTGGGACAAAGTTTTTGTCTGGAGGTACTTGCTGCGAAGGATTTGAGCCCACATGGCATCATTCTCCGTTGAGAGCTTCCACAGCCACTTGCTAAGAAGGCATCTGTTCTTAACTTCTAGATTCTCAATACTAAGACCCTCTTGGTCTTTCGGTCTACAGATGATATCCCATTTAGCAAGCTGATATTTTCTTTTAAGCTCATCACCCTGCCAAAAGAAACGCGATTGATAGAAGTCCAGTCTCTTCCTAACACCAACTGGGACCTCAAAGAACGATAGGAGAAACATAGGCATACTCATGAGCACCGAATTTATCAGGATTAATCGGCCTCCGTATGACATGAGCTTACCCTTCCAGCAACTCAGTTTCTTCTCAAATCGGTCCTCGATGCACTTCCACTCTCTGTTTGTCAGCCTACGATGGTGGATTGGAATACCTAGGTAAGAAAAGGGTAACTCTCCTAACTCGCACCCAAACAATTGCCTATAAGCCTCCTGTTCGTTTTTGGCTCTACCAAAACAGAACAGCTCGCTCTTATGAAAGTTAATCTTTAACCCGGTCAATTGTTCAAATAGGCATAACACAAGCTTCATATTTCTCGCCTTGGCCAAGTCATGCTCCATAAAGATAATTGTATCATCAGCGTACTGAAGGATGGATACACCTCCATCAACAAGATGAGGTACCAATCCACCTACTTGACCATTTTCCTTAGCCCTTCCTATCAAAATTGCTAACATATCCACCACAATGTTAAACAGGATAGGGGACATCGGATCTCCTTGTCTTAGGCCTTTATGTGTCTGGAAGTAATGACCTATGTCATCATTAACTTTAATTCCCACACTACCTTTTTGCGTAAATGATTCAACCTGTCGGCGCCAGGCTTCATCAAAACCTTTCATACGCAATGACTGTTGGAGGAATGGCCATTTGACCTTATCGTACGCTTTCTCGAAATCCACCTTAAAAATTACTCCATCTAATTTTTTGGAATGGATTTCATGGAGCGTTTCATGCAGGACGACCACCCCTTCAAGGATATTTCTGTCCGGCATGAAAGCAGTTTGGGACTGTTGCACCACAGAATGCGCAATCTGTGTGAGCCTATTAGTCCCGACCTTGGTGAAAATTTTGAAACTAACATTGAGGAGGCAGATCGGCCTGAATTGCTCAATTCTCACAGCATCCGTTTTCTTAGGAAGCAGTGTGATAGTTCCAAAATTCAAGTGAAATAAGTGAAGCTGTCCAGAGAACAGATCATGGAACATAGGTAGCAAATCCCCCTTAATAATGTGCCAGCACTTTTTATAGAACTCGGCCGGGAATCCATCCGGTCCGGGAGCCTTATTGTTTTTCATCTGTGCAATAGCATCAAACACCTCCTTCTCTGAGAACGGGGCAACCAGAATATCATTTTCGGCAGCCGATAGCTGAGGCACATCCTCAGTCCTGGACTCATCGAGGGACACACAATTATCCTCTGGAGGTCCAAATAACTGCTTATAGTACTCGGTAATATATGTTTTTAGGTTATCCTGTCCTAAAATAGTGCCCTCATCTTGTTCAAGCTGAAAAATACGCTTCTTTTTGTGCTTACCATTAGCTATCAAATGAAAGAATTGAGTATTCGCGTCCCCTTGGACCACTTTGCAGACTTTAGCACGCAAAGCCCACTTCAATTCTTCTTCGCGGAGCAGTTCTTTCAACCTCTTCTCCGCCTCAGTTTTAACCTGAAGCTCAGCTGGCAGTAAAATCGTGGATTCGGCCTTTATGTCCAGGGCCTGTATAAGAGATAGGAGTCTATCCTTTTCAATCTTATACACACCACTGAGGTGCTTAGCCCAACCTTGTAAGAAACTTCTCAAATGCCTAATCTTATTCTGCCAACGCTCGATCGCAGTCGTACCTCCTGCACCTCTATCCCATTCCCTGGCAATCAAGTCCAAGAACCCCTCGCGTTCGAACCATGACATCTCGAAAGAGAAGGTGTTCTTGTTACCCACATGGTTCGGCTCCCCTGAGTCCACAAACAAGGGTGTGTGATCGGATATTCCCCTCGAGAGAGCTTGCACCGTAACCAAAGGGAACTTTTGTTCCCACTCCACGCTCGCGAGAACTCGATCAAGTTTTTCATAAGTTGGGTTTGGCAGAGCATTAGCCCAGGTAAACTTTCTACCAGAAAGCTCTATCTCCCTCAGATCCAAGCTTTCAATAATGGTATTGAACATAAACGACCATCTGCCATCAAAGTTATCATTGTTCTTCTCCTCTCTCCTCCTAATGATATTGAAATCACCTCCAACTAAAATTGGAAGCTATTCTGACCCATAGATTCGAACAAGGTCCGCCAGAAACTCCAGTTTAAGCTCGGGCTGTACAGCACCATAAACCGCCACCAAAGCCCAGTTGAAACCATCTATCTTAGACCTAACTCGAAACTTCACCGCGAAGTCGCCCATCACTACACTTCGGACTTCAAGCGAACCGCATCTCATACCGAGTAAGATACCACCCGATCTTCCTCGCGGAGGGAGGCAATGCCAATCGAAATCAATACCATCCACAAGAGAGGAAAGAAACTGGGGCGCAAAGTTTTCTCTACCAGTCTCCGATAGAGCAATGAAATCTAAACGCTGCTCTAAAGATGCCTCAGCAAGGAACCTTCTTTTAGCCAAGTCCTTCAGACCTCTGCTATTCCAAAAGATTCCTTTCATATTTCATCATGGAATTTTTTAGTGGTCCGAATCCTAGCATTCCTACAAACTGCGGAATGGGGATAGATCTTCCGTTTCCACTTGCGCTTTGGTTTACTAGGCTCTGACGCTCGGTCCTCATAACCGGGTTCAACTATACTACATGCATCATTCTCTAGGGGTACATCATCGTCCTCAGACTCATGATTGGGGGGTGCTAGATCCGCACACAGATTATCGAGCACTCTAACCCCTAACACATCAATCTCATCATCATTCATTGGTTTAACCGCTGCAAGATTACGAATAGTCTCTAAGGCACGCTCCGCCTCCAAATCTAACAGATCATTCATCGAATTGGTAATCTCACTATCCGTAGCACCTAGTGAAACTCCTAATTGGTTTGCATTATTTATAATCTCCTCATTAGAAAAATGCAATAAAGAATTACATATGTTGACGGACATACCAGAAGATAATGCAGCATCTTGAAGCTTGGCCGCCCTCATAGCACACCACTGCTGCATATCATCCACCTCCTGGAGCTCGTGGACGCGAGCACTCATCCGTCTCCCCGTCGAGACGGTGTCTGGGATCCCGCCAAAAGTGACAACCTCCTTCCTAGTAAAGCCTGGCGCTGAGTCCCTCAAAGGGTCAACCGAGGTTACCGGAGAAGGCGGTTGTGGGCTCCCAAGCCCCTCAGACAGGTGCCCCACGCCGGGATCCACGGCCACGGGTACGAACGGAGAGGGGATGACGGGGGCTGCCTGCCCGCGCCCTCCTCCCGCCCCACCCGCCAGCGCAGACGGAAGAGCCATCGGCGAAGGAGAGACGGTCCTCCTGACCGCCGGGGAAGAAGGAGGAGCCAGGGCCACCTGCCCCAGCCCCCCCCCCCAACGCAGCTGCTGGCGCGGGTGTCGCCGCCACAACCGGAGTAGCAGGAGCCGAGGACGCCTGCCTCGGGCTCCCTCCCCCGGCGCTGGCCGACCCCAATGTGACCGACGTCACCGGCGTCGGGAAATGGAGGGGAGAAGTCAAGGCCTCCTGCCCCGAACCCCCTCCCCCCAACACCAGCTCAGACGCAGCAATCCGCACCGGAGCCTCGACCACAGGAGGAGCAAGGGAAAGAGAAGCAACCTCCGGCTCCCCCAGTCCTCGCCGATGAGGCCCTCACCAAGCGTCCAGGCACAGAACCGCCAGCCCCCTCAAACTCCAACAGAGGAAGCGTGCGCTCAAACATATCATCAGAGTCTACCCGGTCACTCCAAAGTCTGGGAGGCGTTGATGCTGGCTCAAAGGACCCAAACCGCAACAAAGTCATAGGCACCGATGGCGATGCTGCCGGCTCAACCCCGGTCCCATCCCCGGGCAACTGTGCATCTGGGCGAGAGCCGTTAGACCCCTCTCGTGTGGACTCATCTGTCTGTGCCCCATTGGCTCCCGCACCGCCGTCACCCTCGTGCATATCAACATCATTCCCATTAACCGCATCAGCAAACAGATCAGTGTCCTCAAACTCAATCTCGAGCGGGAACACCTCTCCCCTATAAGTCCAGTTGACCACATCAGGCACGAACTCAATATCCATAACACTGACTAAAAGCCGGGCCACCCCATGAGCCCGGGTAAAAGCCATATCAACTCTCTCCGTCTTCCCAACCATCATACCCAAACTGGCCACAACTCGAACATCCTGCAAAGGCTTAGACGGGGCCGCTACAAACCGCAACCAGACCTGCATAAGCGGCTTTCCCTTAGGCTCCACCTTCTTCCACTCGTGAAACTCCAGAATGCACGAAGTGCCAGGAACTCTACACAAACCAAAGCTCAACAACCGCTGCAAGTCATCCACCATGGGGAAATCAACCTTAAAAACATTTTCCTCGAGAACAACCAGCTCCCACCGAAAGTCCCTCGGAGCCAGCTCTTGAAGCCTCCGCACGATCTGAGCCTCAGTCACCTCGCCCTGGGTAGCTTTCACAACCCCGGTGGTCAAGCTCGGGGTCTCCTCCGGAATCTCTCGCGCAGCCGGTGATTCAAAGAACATAAGCTCAACACAGTAGACTCCATACATAGTCAGTGACAGAGCCTGGTCACGCAAAAATGGGCACTCCCCCGAGGCATGTGCCGGCTTGCCACACGACTCACACAGCTCGACCACGCACTCAGCAATAAAGTGATCCTTCTCCCCACAACGGTAGCAAAGCATCTTTTCCTTCTTGCGTGCATACTTGGACGCCCTCTCAGCATCCGACTTGTCAGTAACCTCGGCCACAGTCCCAGTCTCAGGAACCTCAACACTGGCCAAGGCAGGCACCACCTCCATCGCCTGGGAAGGAAGATCAGTGGACGCATGGTCGGCCTCCAGTACTGATGTCGCGTGATCAACAACTGCCTTAGGCGGAGGCGGTCGGCGAAACCTCCCACGCCCCCCTCCCTGACCACCACGATGGCCCCGATAGCCTCCTCTCTGACGGTAGTCCGGGCCTGAGGCTCCCTCAACAAATCCGCCTGGAGGGCCGAGAAACGGTCTCTCAGCAGACCCATCACTCTGCCAGGCATAGCCACGACCTCCTCCCGTGGACGAAGAACCACGATGCCGTCCCTCACCATACGCATCATACCCATCCTCCCCCCACTTGCCTCGGGGCGGATCATTGGGCTCTCTATTGGTAGAATGCTGTCTTGTCTGAGTCGGACCCGACCGGTTTTGCGCCGGCCTCGCAACGTAATGGGGCGGAGGTGCGGCCCGAGGCTGATTGCCCGACGGCGTCGGCACGCCCCCAGTAGGCCGAGGCCCTCCACCACGGCCAGCCGGAACCACACCGGTCGCGCCCGACGCAATAGGCCGAGGCCCTCCACGACCCGCAGCCGGCTGAGCAAGGGGTGCCGCGCCCTGCGCCGGGGGCCTTAGGCCGCCCCGTCCAGCAGCCGGCTGGAAGGGCACTTGCCCCGGAGGCCGCGCGCCCAAGGGGCCAGCACCTCTCCCCGGGTCGCCCTGAATCACGCCTCCTCCCGCCGGCGGCCTCTGGCCAGGCGGCGCCAGGACTCCACGTCCGGCACCCGCTGCCGGCGGCGGAGCCGCCCCACCACGTCCCACTGGACCGGATGAGACCTTCTTGGCTGGCGGCGGCGCAGCCCCGCGGCCGGCCATGACTAGCAGCGGCCGGATCCTCCTAGCCCGACGAACACCACAGGCAGGAAAGCCCCTCGTCCCGAGCTTACGAACCCTAGGACCGAGAGGCGGCGATACACGATCGAGAGAGAGACAATCGCCCTCGTACGTGCATGGGATCTCAATAGGTGTAGGAGTGTGGCCCGGTCCAGCATGGGCCTCATATCCATCTTTCTCCGGCCCAACACCTCGCGGACCCGGTCCACTCCGAACCGGCCCAACACCACCCGGCAGCTGTTTCAAACGCTGCGATCTCGCGAGCGAGATCCCGGTCATCGCCGCGGCCGTCACGGGCGCCGCCGCTGCCGGACCAACAACGCGCCGTCTCGTGTTCTTCTTCTTCTTGACAGTGATCCAAGACTCCGGCCTAATCAAATCGAATAACATGAGATTCGGAAGACTCACCTTAGGTAGGGGGCCTTTCCACGGCCTAAGCGCCGACGCCGCCGTCTTCCGATGAACTACGCGTCGGATCATCTCGTTCTTCTCGCCCGCATGAAGACCAATACGCGTCGGATCATCCGGTGGCAGAACCCGATCAATCGTCGTAGCCACTTCATCCTCGCTATACCCTGAATGAAAAAATTCACAAATGAGATCGGAGGGCGTCGGAGAGGGCGGCGACTCCGCCCGGGATGCATCCCCATCGTCGTCCGCATCTTCCTCGTCGGACTCAGCGAGAGCCCAGAAGCGCCCGCCGACGCGCCGGCGATCACCCGCGGCGAACGGGGCCGTCGCGGCCGGAGGCACGGACGCCCGCCCAGTCGCCCTCATATCCGGCCCTGGACAATATGTTAGTTACAGGGCGTCTTCCTGCTCATATATTTGATTTTGGTGGTGGTACTCTGGATATCTCTGTCATAAACATTGACAAAGGCACATTCACGGTCAAGGCCACGTCCGGTGATACCCACCTTGGAGGGGAGGACCTCAACAACAGAATGGTGGAACACTTCGTGCAGGAATTCTTGAAGAAACACAAGAGTGATATCGGTGGCAGTCCGAGGGCGCTGATGCGGCTTAGGACGGCCTGCGAGAGGGCCAAGAGGATGCTGTCTTCCACGGCGCAGGACATGTTCGAGATCGACTCACTCCATGATGGCCTCCATGGATCCATCACTCGCGCCCGGTTCGAGGAGCTCAACATGGATCTCTTCCGCAAGTGCATTGAGCATGTGGAGAAGTGCCTCGGTGACGCCAAGATGGACAAGTCACAGATCCATGACGTTGTGCTCGTCGGCGGCTCCACCAAGATCCCCAAGGTGCAGCATATGCTGCAGGATTTCTTTGACGGGAAGATGCTCTGCAAGAAAATCAATCCAGACGAGGCCGTCGCCTACGGGGCTGCTATCCAGGCCGCCATCCTCAACGGCGAATACGACCAGAAGGTGCAGGACTTGCTCCTGCTTGACGTCACACCTCTCTCGCTCGGGGTGGAGGTAGTAGGTGGTATCATGAGTGTGCTGGTACCCAGGAACACCACCATCCCCGTGAAGATGGACGGGAATTACACGACCAATGTTGACAACCAGACGAACATACTCATCAAGGTGTACGAGGGTGAAGGGGCACTGACCAAAGACAACAGGCCTCTGGGCGAGTTCACGCTCAATGGCATCCCTCCAGCGCCGAGGTGCGTGCCAAAGATAATTGAAAGCATCGAAGTCGAAGCAAACGGCATCCTGAAGGTGTCCGCGGAGGACAGGACGACCAGAAACAAGAAAAGCATCACCATCACCAGCGATAGGGGTGGGCTGAGCGCGGAGGAGATCGAGCGGATGTTGCGTGACGCCAACACGTACAAATCCGACGACAAGAAGCAGATGATGGAAGTCAAAAAGGAACGTTGATGGCCATGAGGTCCTGAGACTAGGCGTATACATCGTGCTTGTTTAATCCTAAAACCACTCTGCTTTTGATTTACATCGTACTTCTTTAATTCTGCAACTTTTGGCATTGCGTACATGCTTGGCTCTCTCCTGGGTCCTGGCCTGTTCCCTCTGTTTGCGCAATGCTTAGTACACTGTTCAGTTTGGGTTTGTTTGTCCATGTGGTGGTGACGGTGAGTAATCGTCTATATCGATCTGATCTCTAGTATCTGCATGAATTGATGAAAAATAATGTGTGTATGGCATGCACGTAACATGGTTTGGTGTAAAAGCATCTCCAATTGATATATTTTTTCCTGGCCTCTCCATCAAATGATACACAACCAACTTTTTGTTGACGCAAGTGTCAAATTTACTCAAGGTTATACGAGGCTTAACATAAAAGTTGTCGAAGGGAAATAACATAGGTACCAACTAAATTACATAGCCTATTACCGGATCACCATCCAACCTAGTTGAATAAATCCTATGCTATTATCTCCCGGCGGTTATACTCAAAGTCTCAATCTCCTCACATAGTACGGGGAAAATAATCATGCGGCCTGGGTCGTACACTTTGATCGTAAGATCCTCTTCACCGGTGGACACTTGGCAAAAATGAATCCATCCAGCAGTTCAAATATGCCCCGCAATTTTTTTGTGGAAGTTTGGATCTATTAAAGATAAGATTATTACTGTAGTCCCATAACGCCCACAGTAGCACAAACACACATATGTATTTGCGCCTAAAGCTTATCGTGTACATCCCTCAACTAGTTCCTAAACATAGTCGCTATGCTAGGAGGGAGAAAATTGAAATCTATGTGGATGGTGCCCCAAACCAGGCTTGAAACGGACAAGAACGGAATAAATGGTATATAGTTTACTCCTGCTAGCAAAAACTACTATTACAACTTCCCTCCCCTTCTATAGGTTTCCTAGCTCGGCATATATATCCGAGAGTCGGGCCGGGGCAGCCAGGCAGTCCTACATTGGGATTGCCCAGCCGCGCTTCTCTTTCATGCCACACGAGCACATAGAGTCCTTGATGCCAGTTTGTTCCCAGGTTCGGTCCACCCGGGACCTTGGCTCACGGATCCTCCATCACGTGTAGCGCTCATAAGGTCAGCATACATGAACTTAACTGGGAAAATATAGGTAGTAGTCAACTGATTCAATAGGTAGCCCTTACTGGTTACCTATCCCTAAAAATTGTATTGCGGCCATTAAAAAATCCAACACAATTGCTACCCATGTTGTTATCCCTAACTTTTTTCAACTATCAACTATATTTATACCAAAAATCTAGCAAACCACATATTTGGTAAAACAAGATAGCACATGAGTTTTTTTGTGAATGTTAAGACACCAAATGATGGAGACCAACTTCCTGGATCAGAATTTCCGCTCCACCCCTTCTGCATTGACTCACTACCATCGCCGAAATACGTCACCGCCGACCCCACATAGCTCTCACCAGTCGCCCCCGGCCCTCCCCCACCACCGCTCCGCCCCCTGTTGTCCTCTTTTGCTTCTGCAGCCCATGCTGCCGTCCGCCGCATCGGTCGCCCACCCACACCTCTAGGAGAACCTAGCTGACATCCCGCACCGAGCCTCCCTCTCCCTGGATCCCCACTGCTGCCCACACGCCCATAGGGTACGCTACCACCCACATGCCTCACCGCCTACATAACAATTGCGTCGCTCTATGTTCTACTATTGGCCGCTCCATAGTGCATTCTTTCCAAAAAGGAGGAGAAAACCCACCTCTTCATAGTGCATACAAACTTCCATTTTAATATTCAAAGGCCAAAAACAGAAACAACCCAACTATGATGTGAAAAATATGAAATAGTACATCGATAAATAATTGTCCCGCCATAGATGGGCTTAGATTACTAAAAGAAATCAAGCCAACTAGCTGATAAAGGCCTAAAATGTAAACAAGCCATTGCAAAACACTTGAACAATATGATAACGAAGGACATACACATAGCCCAAAAATAGACAAAAAGTTAGGAAAATGAGGCAAAAACCAAAGACATAAACTAAAACGAACAAAAAAGATGTTGCTTGAGTTCATTCTAACGTAACATTAATTAAGGGCATTGGTATTAACTAAAATAATAAAGAAGACTTAAAAAAATGTTGACAAAACTTAGGTGAATGGTATGAAAAGCAAAAAAAAAGAGAATAGATGTTTCTTGCTTGAAGTTATTCTAAGGTAGAATGAGTTGAGTGCATCTTTATTACCCTGAAAGAATAAAGAAAACATAAAACAAATGATGGAAACCGAAACTTAAGAAATTGGTGGGAAAAGTAAATATAAAGAAATGCAATGATGACATAATAGACTTTTAAGCTGTTCTGATACAGAATGAATTACAATAATTGGTATTACCCTGAAAGAAGATAGAAAATGAAGAAAATACATGAATTAATGCGACTATGCAAAACAATAAGTAATAATATAACAATCATACACATGTAAGTAGTGATATTACAAATAATTATAGCTTGTAATTTTTTTTGCAATATACCGTGTTGTGTAAGAAGAAGTGCAAACTAATGCAGCTTTAATAATATTTCTTATTTAAGAGGATCAATACTAAAATGTGTTTTAAGTTCCTAAAAGAAAACAAAGAGGTGTCGCACAGTTGTAGCATCCAGCTGCAATCACATGCACAGAAAGAAAATGCAATGGCAAAAAAATCGACTGAGCAAGAAGAAAAAGAAAGAAGCCAGAGAGAAACAAGATAGGTTTCCTGGTTTTTGTCGATGATTTTTACTTTTGTTTTTTATCTTTTTCTGATCTTTTTCTAATCAATTTTTTCTCTTTCTTCCTTTTTCCTTTTTTTCATTACACGAAGGTTTTTAAAAATATTGAGTTTTCTATAATATGAATTGAACATTTTTAAATGATGTGAATATCTTCGTTTTTTTCCCTTTTCCTTCTTACTCTTTAGTTTAATTACACGATCCTTTTTTATCTTCTTATTTCATTACATTTCCTTGTTTTATTTTTTATTCATTTCCTTTATTTATTTTCAACATATTTAACTGCATAGGCTTTTAAAAATGTTCATCATGTTTAAGAAAAATAATCAACATGTGTTTCATAAAATGTCCAGTGATGATTTAAAATGTTCATTTAGATTTTAAAAAGCTGATCATGTAATTAAAAAGTGTTCATCTAGAATTTAAGAATAATGATCATTGTGAATAAAAATGCTAAGATTGTCATAAAATGTTCATCGTCCATCTAAAAAAACTCATCACCTATTTAAAAAAATCATCATCATATTTTGAAAATATCGGTGTCACCTCTTCAAAGAAACATTCATTGAGTATTACCAAAATGTTCACCACGTATTTAAAAACATGTTCATCGCGTACTTAAAAATATGTACATTGTGTATTTATGAAAAGTTTATCATGCTATCATAGAATGTTCATCGTGCATTTAAAGGTTTCCATCATCTTTCTGTAAGAAAATATGCAACCAGTTTTATATTTTCTTGATTTTGTTTTTGAAATATGGACCTTTAAAATTACCTGACCATTTAACAAAAATACTAAATAGTTATTAAAAATACACCATGAAAATACGTGTACACTTAGTGAAAATATATATCCAAATATAACTTCCCAAACATTCTTAAATAAAATAGAAGAAAAATGAAGATAAAAATCAAAAGAGAAAATGATATGAGTGAACATCTGCTTTGTTCTTAGAAATAGTTGTAAGTTTCTTCGATATGGCAACCAATACAAGTATGATGCTTCAGATCAAAGAAAATTTACATGCGCGCACAGAGGTATGAACGCCCGGTAGGCATATACCCGCACCCCCCACCCACCCACCCCCCCCCCCCCCCCCCACACACACACACACAAATGTACTTAAAAGAAATGAGATGAGCATAAGAGGAGATATGCTCAAATTAAATAGGAGGTGGTGAGGCTGGACTGCGGGTTGTTTAACCCACCAACAATTATAAGAGCCACAAAAAACAGAAAGACAAACGACACATATGCTATATCTCAATTATATCGAGAAGTAGTTGTAAACTTGCGCACAAGGAGACGTGACATGGGCCGACCCACTAGTGAGAGAAATAACAATGATTTCATGCTTTTGATCCAATGATTATTTTACTTTGTTTTCAGTCTGATCATGGATTTCTAATTTTGTTTCTTTTCATTTTATTTTGAAATTTTTGTCTTGTTACTTTCCCTTTTTATATTTACTTTTCATTTATGATTTCCCTTTTTAATAACATGATATTTTTCATAAAACATTGAGAATTTTTATAAAAAAATTGTTGAACATTTTTAAAATTATGTAAATATCTTCATTTTTTCCTTTTTATTAAAATACACTATAGTTTTTCCTTTTCATATATCATATCATTTTCCATTTTTCCCTTATTTAAATACTTTTTACTTCTGGTTCTTAATTTTTGACATGCATTTAACTCCATAGTGTTTAAACTGAATATTGGCCGCGTTTATGAGTAATATTCAACGTGTGTTTCAAGAAAAATGTTCATTTTGGTATTTTAAGAGTATTCCTTCTGATTTTAAAAAATTTCATTATTTATTTTAAAAGTATCCATCTTGTATTTAAATTAAAGTTCATTATGTGTAAAAATGTTCATCGTGTTTAAAAAAGGCCCATCATTCATTTAAAATGTTTGTTCACATATTTCAAAAAACTATCACAATTGTTTTAGAAAACGCTCATTGTGACCATCAATAAATATTCATTGTGTATGCCAAAAATAGTCTTTTCCTACTAAAAACATGTTCATCCATATTTTAAAAAAATCATCATGTATTTTTTAGAAAATTGTAGATGTGTATTTATGAGATATTTATTGTGTTTTCATAAAACGTTCATCGTCTATTAAACAATAATCATCTTCTATCTTTGAGAAAACATGCAAACACCTTTTCAGTACTTGATTTTTTAGAAATACGGACCACATTTAAATTATATGACAATTAAAATTAATACTAACAATTATCCAAAAGACATGAAGAAAATATGTGAACGCTTAATGAAAATATGCCATACCGAACATTTTTAAATAATAATAATAATAATAATAATAATAATAATGACATGGAAAACAATGTGAGTGAACATCAATCTTTTTTTAGAAATGTCTGTAACTTTATTCAAATAGTACATTCATTATAGGTATGCTGCTTTGCATCAAAGATTTAAGTAAGTTCAAATTAACTCATGAATCTAAGAATTACACTGATTAAAAAAGAATACATTAAGATTTCTCATATACAACTTCTCTATGGTATCAATATGAAATACTATCAAGAATCGAATAAAGAAATTATGATTAGACCAAAACAACATACCTCCACTTTACACCTGCACAATCTTGATTACCAATAAATGTTCCAGAGGGCCCCGTGAGACACCCATTCAAAAAGATGAGAAGTCATAAGTGATAAACATACTTGATCCCTCAAATTGTAGTTATCGATCCACAAGATTTACACTACAGTGTTGAGGAAGGCTTAGAACACCACAAAAAGCAAACCAACTAAAGGAATAAGACACACTTACGAAAACTCCACATATTTGAAAGATTGACCGGAAAAAATTTTAAACTTGGCAAAATCAGATGCACCGAACAAGCAGAGAATACATAACTCCAGCTTTGTGATGTCACCCGGTAAAGCATCGATGCAACGTGGAATGAACCGGCGGACCTTTCTTTTAAATAGTGCCACACTCATCACCACAAGGATTTAGGCATTAGTGTGTGTGTGGGGGGGGGGGGGGGGGGGGGGGGGGGGTCAAGTCAATTAGAAAATTCATCCAACACAAAAGCAATTAACATAGTACTATAATAATTTGCCGCTTCGATGTTATAAAAGATATACTTAAATTAGTCTTAGTATTGCCAATAAAATTAATAATAAAAATAATTTCATCAAAAGATGACTTTTGTATGAATCATCAAACAAAAATTCATTTGAATGGCATTTTAATGTTGATTGCCTTGGAACACCAAAGCAATCGTCTTACATTTTACTTTGAAAGCGTGTCTTGATAATTTTCATAAATTAAATTTTAAATTAATCCTTATTGTGTTTCGTTGTGTCTTTCTCTTCATAATTTCAAGTCCGAGAGTTAACATCACAGACCACACAATTAAAATAATTAAAATTTTATTTCACATGTGTAAGGTGAGAGTTGAGTGAGATTAGTAGATAGTTGCCAGCAGTGCTAACCTTGGTAGGTTACTGGCATAGGATCGACTGGTGTGCGATCACCTGTCGTAGCGCCTGTGCCGTCATCTAGTCTAACCTGAATCGGATCGCCACAAATTGAAGTAGAACACCTTTTCACTTCTTGATATATTTCAAATACAAACAACATTTAAATTATATTTTTTAATACACTACAGACACATACACTCATGCATACAAATGCACAAATGCCCAACCCTATGAACACACGTGCGCGCGCGCGCGCACACACACCATACCCCTATGAGCACCTCTGAGAGACCGAGCCAACACATCATCTTGAGATTGACGAAGTCACCACAGATGCCTTCGTAGTCGATGAGAATGTCTCCTTCCACTAAACACGTATCGTTGAATTGCCTGAACTAAATTCAGAAAAATGCAAGCACCAATGTTAACGCTACGACTTGAACCCCGGTGGGCTGTGGATACCACTGTCCTCCTAACCACCCAACCATATGTTAGTTTGTCATATTTCAAATTATATGACCATTGAAAATAACACTAAACACTTATTCAAAAAACATGATCAAAATACATGAACACTTAATGAAAATATTTATCCAAGTATACCTTACATAACATTTTTTAATAAAATAGAAATAAAAATAAAAATAGAAAAATAAAATAATTTGAGTGAACATCAGCTCTTTTTTTGAGAAATACATGTAAGTTTAATTTATCCAAATTCTCAAATACGACAACCATTACAGGTATGATGTTTTGGATCAAAGATCTAAGAAAGTAGAAATGAAGTTCTGAAACAAAAAATTACATTGATTAAAAACCAAATAATTACATTAAAATTTCTCAAATACATCTTCTCTATGGTATCAATATTTTACAATATGAAACACTATTAAGATTTCAATAGGGAAACTATGATTAGACCAAAGTAGCGATACCACCACTCTTACACCTAGACAAACTTGATTGCCAATAAAGTTTCTGAGAGCCATATGAATCACCCATCCAAAAATATGAGAAGCCGTAAGCGATGAACATATTTAGCCGGGGAGGATCACCTAGAAGTGTAGGTTGTCAATCCGGAATGTTTTCACAATGGTGTCGACAAAGGATTACAACTCTACAAAAAGTAAACTAACTAAAGGAAGGAATAAGACATACTTACAAAAACTCCACAAATTTGAAACACCGGCTAATGAAGAAGTTGTTTGTTGAAGGGGGGGGGGGGGTAAACCCCCCTAATTTCGTCCCTGCCTAGGAGTATGAGCTGATAGGGCCATAATTGGCTTTCATGTGGTGGGATGGCACTAGTGCAGAACCGAGCAATAGCACCGGTTCGTAAGGTCCTTTAGTGCCGGTTCCACAACCGGCACTAAAGTGTGGTCACTAAAGCCCCCCCCCCCTTTAGTACCGGTTCAACACGAACCGGTGCTAAAGGCCAACCACTTGGCACGAGCCAGCTCCGGGGGCAGGGAGCCCTTTAGTGCCGGTTTGGTAACACCAAGCGGTATTAAAATGTTGGGGGGGGGATTGGGTTTATGATTTCTTTTTCATTTAATTTTATGTTTTCCATTTAATTCTTTTTCGTTTGCTGGTATTTTACGATACTACACATTGTACACGTTATGCATATATATATATATATATATATATATATATATATATATATATATATATATATATATAGAATTTCTAGTACAACCGATCATATATATATTATCAAATGTCTCACAAACCACCATATTAATTAATTCAGACATACACACATGTATATATATATACAATTAGATAGCTATGTACAATTTCTCCTACAATGTTGCCTTCGGAGCCAGTGGCATTAGCCTAATTGGTGCCTTCGGAGAACGATGACAATTGGAAGTGGTTCATGGGGGTGGTAGCGGGTAATAGTATTCTCCCTTCGGATCTATGACCTGGTCGAGCAAAAATCCGCATATTTCCTCTTGAAGTGCTTGTACGCGCTCCGTTTCTAGGAGCTTGTCCCGCACCTCTGTGAACTGTTAAGAAGGAGATCAAAATATGCATGTGTATTAGTTGTGTGACTAAATATCGATAATGGTGTAAAAATTGTGAATAGTGTTCTGACAAACATACCCATTCCTATCTTTGAGATCTGCTCGTTTCGGACGTCATCATGCGAATGTTCTCGCAAACGCAGAATGCACACAGATCAGTCCCCTGCGCCTGCTGAAGGGCCTTTACGAGAATGGAATTTGATCAGATAATAATTAATCAAGCATGATAATTAAAGAGATGGCAGCTAGCTAGCTAGCTAGCTAGCTAGTACTACTTAATTACTTACCTTGGGTCGAAACCATTTCAGCCTTTGTTTCCATTCGCCTGGAGTGACGCTAATGAACCTTGCCCAAGCCCTGCCTGCCAACAAAGAAAATGAATAAAGGGGTTATTAAATAGTTCATATCAGGAAATGACGAACTAAATAGGCCGAGATATATAGTTAATAATGATTGAAATTACCTATTGACTATCCCAAACAAGTTGTTATAGTCAGAATTTATTTTGAGTAGTGAGTCCAGTATTTCAACTGTTCCGGCGTCAACTTTAATGATACACAAGATCCAGTGAAATCTGCATGCACACACGTTTGCATGTCTTAATTAAGCGGGCATATGTAAGCAAAAACATGTAGCTAGCTAGTAGGCAAAAACGGAGAATTTGTAGTACAAGACAGTGTGACTCACTGAAAGTTGTAAGGAAGTAGTATATCTTCATTGTATTTGAGGTGCTTCAAGAACTCTAGCATGCTGTCCTCTACATGCTTTTCATGATATGCATCTATTTTCCATGTGTATTCATTAACGGTGTTTGGGTCAATGAACCCAATGCCATAGCGTCCACCTTTTTTCATTTCATACATCTTCATCCTGCATAATACCAGAGAAAAGAATATAGTGAGGATAATTACAGGTAATGATTGATCAAAAGGATCACTACAGCTAGCTTGAGACTTAAATTACAGAAAAAAATCACTTACAGACAATAGCAACTGACGATAGATTTGTCGAGTGCGTCTTGATTGTATAACTGAAATAGTTCATTATACTCAACGGCCACAGCTTTCTGATGGTAGTAATGATCCTTCTTGACTTCCACCATGAGGGACTCTCGATTGGAACTCTTGGTAATGTCCATGTACCATTGATGCAATTCATACATTCTCGTTGGGAGCTTCTTGACCTCGTCTGGCTTGACCAAAGGATCGCCCCGGACATATTTTTGTTTTATTTCCTCCTCTCTAAGCACAGGCATGGGCTCGATCTCGAGGAGTTTTCCAACAGTGATATTGAGAATTGCAGTCTGCATTATATGCTCCTCGGTTATTACCACATTACCCACCTTGGGAACGTAAACTTTTTGCCCATAATAATATTGGGCGCGTGTACTCTCACGTGTTGTTGGCACAGCAAGCAAGGGGATCGATTGCGCCGCCTGTTCTCCCAGCTGGGGAACGGTTTTCCCGCATTTTTTGACAGCTTCTTGTTGTTTGCTCGAGCTCGAGCTCGCCTCCCTCTGTAGACGTGCTCGATTTAACTTCCTGATGTGGCGCTCATAGTCTGTGTCAACAGGCTTCGGAGCTGGTGGTTGAGCCATACGAATGAAGTGGTCAATCGTTTCCTCAGGCACTTTCTCCCTTGGCGGCGGTGGCGGTTTTGGTGCAAAATGGGCTTCCACCTCGGCCTTCGATATGGGTGCATTTTCCTCCTCGGACTTGTCATATGGCCTCTGCGGAAGAGGCGCGAGGCTTGGACCATATTTATATCGCTTGCCTCCACCTGTACTTCTTGTACTACCTCAACTCGTACCGCTACGCACCATAGCTGCGGGGTGTCTCTTCTGCGATTGCTTAGGCGGCGGAGACGGCTGACGTGGCTGAGTTAGACGAGGAGGAGTGGGCTGAAGTTGTGCCGGACTTGGAGGAGGAGTGGCCTGAAGTTGTGCCGGACTTGGGGGAGGATTGGACGTCTGACGCTGTGTCGGACTTGGAGGAGGAGTGGCCTGACACTTTGCCGGACTTGGAGGAGGAGGAGTGACCTCACGCGTTGGTGGACTTGGAGGAGCGGGAGTCTGCTGACTCGGTGGCGGACTTCGACGAGGAGTCGGGTGACGCGGTGTCGGTGGCCTTCGAAAGACGATGAAATCCTTTCTCCATAGGATGACACGATGTATGGCCTCTCCCAATGTGTGCTCGTCGTCACCTCCAGGAATGTCAAGGTGTAGCCCCGAATATGGGTCCACCACCTCATCAACCAAGACACGAGCATAGCCCGCTGGAATCGGGTTGCAATGGAAGGTTGCCTCAGGGGGATTTGAAAAAGGAACGGCGTCCGCCACCTTCATGGATATGTTCTTCATTTTGAAGTGTAGCTCGCAGTTAGTGTTCTCCGTGATGTCATCCACGGGGTATCTATCCAGCATTGCGCGGGCGGAACCCACGCTGCTTCTCGGCATGGATGGGGCGGTGCTATCCAATGCTGGATCATCTGCTAGCTGCTGCAGCTGCTGAGACCCCCTTTGCTGGCTAAGTGAGTCGATCTGCTCCTGCTGCCGCTGGAATTTGACTGCCAAGTCTGCGTGACTTGCTTCTAGGCCTTGAAGGCATTCATAGTCCCGCTTCCTCTGCTCCTCCTCCATCTTCCTCTTCTTCTCCTCCGCAATCTTCTTTCTCGCACGGGTTCTGTAGTCGGCGTTCCAGTCCGAAAACCCCTCATACCACGGAATAGCGCCCTTGCCTCGTGTTCTTCCCGGGTGTTCAGGATTTCCCAGGGCACGCGTAAGCTCGTCGTTCTCTCTGTTGGGCTGGAACACCCCCGATCGAACGTCTTCTATTGCAACAAGTAGCGCATCATCGGCTCCGTTCAGACATGCCTTCGTCGAAACTTTGCCTGTCTTCGGGTCCAACTCCCCCCATGCGCATAGAACCAAGTCTTGCACCTGGGGGCCAGCTCTTAGTAACCGGAGTGACACCTGCATCCTCCATATCTTTCTCAGACTTATCCCACTTAGGCATTGCCACCACGTAGCCACCTGGCCCCAGCTTATGGAACTTATCCTTTTTTCTGCATTCTTCTTGTTTATTCTCGACCGTTCCTTAGCTAATTCCAAATCCTTGAATTTCACGAAATCGTCCCAATGAGCACTTTGCTTCTCTAGTGTTCCCTCGAATACTTGAGTCTTCCTTCCTCCCTTGACGTACTTATCCCATTCACGATTCTTGTGGTTCTTGAATTCAACCGCCATCTTCCTAAGAGCAGCGTCCTTGACTTTCTACACATCTGCTTCTGTGAAATGATCTGGTAGGGTGAAATGTTCCATGAGAGTATCCTAAAGCAGACCTTTTTGTCTGTTGTCGACAAAAGTAACATCTGGACGTGGCTTTGCTGGCTCTCTCCATTCTTGAAGGGAGATCGGGAGTTGGTCCTTCACAAGAACTCCGCACTGACGAACGAACTTGTCCGCAATCTTCTTAGGCGCTAATGGTTCGCCATTAGGTCTGATTGCCTCGATATTGTACTTTACGCCCTCCTTCAACTTTTTGTTCAGGCCTCGTTTCGTCCTGTTGCCTAAAGATGTGCTCGATCCGGATGGCTGAAAGAAGAAAGATCGATTCGTTAATATATCTTCAAGTCATTTAAAACATGTGATGATCACCAGATGCCTGCTTATATAAATATATATGCCTCGCCGGTCTTTGTTGTTTCAAGATCAACATTTTCTTTGTCATCATCAAAATCATAGTTCATGACTTCATCAATTCGGTCGTCGCGATCGAATATCATATCACCCTCCCCGGTGTTGTTTAGAAATTCGGAGCCGTCATAATCTTCTTCATTCTGATCATCATCTGTCCCACGAGGATGGCGTATCATATCGAACATGGCCTGTTCTCCCTCTCTGCCGGTATTGTCCGCCATAGCTTTTATTTAACTAATCCAAAAGAAATATAAGACAATTTAGTATTCAAATTACATCGTCTCGAATAATAGATATAATCTCGAATACATCGTCTCGAATAATAGATATAATCTCGAATACATCGTCTCGAATATTATATATCGAATACATCACTGGCTAGCTAGGTAGCTAATAAAGATCGAATACTACAGAAGAATCTAGAACACTCGTGATTCCTGCGGCGCGGGCGGTGGACACCCAAAGAGAAGGAACCCTCACAGGATCATAGCTGAAGTGAGATCCCTGAAGAAACTGCCAGGTATTGAAGAACCTGTCGCCCTCTAACGCAACCATGTAGTGATGGACGTGCTCGTCCTCCTCCCTGACACGGCGACGTACCACCTCCGGCGGGGCCGGCTCCCTCCACACCGAAACTAGCCCACGCGAATGCCACCAAACGAGATCAGGGTCGACAACGGGACCCGGGGCCGAGTTCCTCATCAAGCGGCGCGCCCCTCCAGGCAGCACCTCCCAGTGCCAGCCCGGCGGAGCCCAGTCCCGGACATGGGTCAGCCGGACGTCGTCGTGGACGGGTCGACGGCGAGGATGCGGGCCAGGCATCGTCGAGAACAAATACTAGCTATATGCCCGCAAAAAGTTACATTTTTTTAATGATTAGATTTTGATAACTAAAATTTCTAACAATGCTATATAACTAACATTTCTATAACATTTCTAACAATGCTATATAACTAACATTTCTATAACATTTCTAACAATGCTATATAACTAACATTTCTATAACATTTCTAATATTTCTACAACTAAAAAACAGAAAAAAATTATAACATTTCTATATATATAACTAACATTTGTATAACATTTCTAATATTTCTATAACTAAAAAAAGAAAAAATTGTAACTTTTTTATAACTACTTCTATAACTAAAAAACAGAAAAATTTCTAACAATTCTAACTTTTTTATAACTACTTATATAACTAAAAAACAGAAAAATTTCTAACAATTCTAACATTTCTAACAATATGCTATATAACTAACTATTTCTATAACTAAAAAATGAAAAATTTCTAACTTTTTTATAACTATTTCTATAACTAAAAAACTAAAAAAATGTATGTGTGTGTGTGTGCTCACCGGCGAGGCGAGAGGCGACGGGGGGCGGCGCGCGACGGGGACGGCGACGGGCGGCGATGACGGGGATGGCGACGACGGGGACAGGGACGGGGCAGCGACTACGGGGACGGGGACGGGGCGGCGACGACGGGGACGGGGACGACGCGGGACGGGCCGGGACGGGGCGGCGGTGACGACGGGGACGAGGACGACGGGGCGGCGACGACGTTGACGACGTTGACGGGGCGGCGACGACGAGGACGGGGCGGCGACGGGGGCGGCGACAAGAGGGATATGGAGACGGGGGCGCGCGGCGGGCGACGGGGCAGAGGAGAAGAAGCAGATGAGAAGTGTTTAGTTATATAGGATGGACCTTTAGTACCGGTTGGAGCCACCAACCGGTACTAAAGGCCTGTTTTGGCCAGGCCAAGCGGCGGGGAGCGCACCCCCTTTAGTACCGGTTTGTGGCACCAACCGGTACTAAAGGCCCCCCTCTTTAGTACCGGTTGGTGCCACGAACCGGTACTAAAGGGGGGTGCGCTGCCAGGCGAGGGGCGCAAAGTTTAGTCCCACCTCGCCTAGTGAAGGGCAGCCGCACTGGTTTATAAACCCAGCCGCGGCTGCTCCTTTGAGCTCCTCTCAAATGCAGGCCTTATGTGCCTACCTATGCTGTGCTGCCCCGTGGGCCTACTGGGCTTTTGCGGGCCTGCATCCTGGCCCAACAACAGGTTGGGTTTCTAGTCGTATGCAGGCCGCTCTGGCCCAGTAGGCGGGATTTTTTTATTTTTTTGCTTTGTTTTTTTTGAGTTTTTTTTTGTGTATTTAGAGTTTCTTTGTGAATATTTTTGCTTTAGGTACAAAAAATTACAAACTTTCTGTTAGTGCCCGTAGTTTTCAAATTTGAATAGTTTAAATTTTGAATTATTTGAAATTAGTGTGAATCACTAGTTTGTGAATAACTTAACTTTAAAAATCAGTAAAGGCATGAAAGAATTTGTTTGCACATAAAATTTCTTCGCGTTTCAAATACCAAAACACATAATTACCCTAACTATTACAGAGATTCCCTCCTGGGTGTGAAACACAGAAGAAAGTGATGATAGTGAAGCCGATCACATCCCAGATCTTTGGGTGTGAAACTTTTTCTTCGCGTGTGTCCCTTTGCGCCGTAACCATGGAAAATCTTCATCATTTAACGGGATGCTCGGGTCAATATTCACTGTGAATGGAGCAATTTCATCAAACTTTTCATAATCTTCTGACATGTCTATCTTGTCATCCACTCCCACGATGTTTCTCTTCTCAGAAAGAACTATGTGCCGCTTTGGCTCTTCGTACGATGCATTCGCTTCCTTATCTTTTCTTTTTCTCGGCTTCGTAGACATGTCCTTCACATAGAAAACCTGTGCCACATCATTGGTTAGGACGAATGGTTCGTCTGCATACGCAAGATTTTTGAGATCCACTGTTGTCATTCCGTACTGCGTGTCTTCCGTTACCCCGCCTCGTGTCATATTGACCCATTTGCACCGAAACAAAGGGACCTTCAAACCACGTCGATAGTCAATTCCCATATGTCTTGTATATAACCATAATATGTTTCCTTTCCCGTCTTGGTTTCTGCATCAAAACGGACACCACTGTTTTGGTTGGTGCTCTTCTTATCTTGGGCGATCGTGTAAAATGTATTATCATTTATTTCGTACCCTTTGAAAGTCATTATATTCGAAGATGGTAACTGGGACAGCAAGTACAGGTCATCTTCAATAGAGGCGTCATGCATGGTACGTGTCTGCAACTAGCTGGCGAAACTCCTGGTTTGTTCACGTGTAATCCAGTCATCAGACCGCTCCGGGTGTTTGGAGCGTAGCAAATTCTTGTGTTCATCCATATACGGAGCCACCAAGGCGGAATTCTGTAGAACTGTGTAGTGTGCTTCAGTGAGAGAATGTCCATCCATACATATTATTTGTTCCCCTCCTAGCGTGCCTTTTCCATCCAGTCTGCCCTTATGCCGTGATTCAGGAACACCAATCGGTTTAAGGTTAGGAATAAAGTCAATACAAAACTCAATGACCTCCTCATTTTCATGGCCCTTGGAGATGCTTCCTTCTGGCCTAGCACAGTTATGAACATATTTCTTTAAGACTCCCATGAACCTCTCAAAGGGGAACATATTGTGTAGAAATACGGGACCCAAAACGTTAATCTATTCGCATAGGTGAACTAGGACGCGCGTCATGATGTTGAAGAAGGATGGTGGGAACACCAACTCGAAACTGACAAGACATTGCACCAA
The DNA here is from genome assembly GCF_018294505.1 of Triticum aestivum. Classification (NCBI taxonomy): domain Eukaryota; kingdom Viridiplantae; phylum Streptophyta; class Magnoliopsida; order Poales; family Poaceae; genus Triticum; species Triticum aestivum. Next base: position 577,795,739 of record NC_057809.1, on the reverse strand, counting down.
ATCATTCTCTAACCTTGGTATGATTTCTGGATCGATTACCTTCTGAGAGATTGCATTGAGAAATGCACATAGCTTCACAATGGCTAATCGAACATTTTCCGGTAGAAGCCCCCTCAATGCAACCGGAAGCAGTTAAGTCATAATCACGTGGTAGTCATGAGACTTTAGGTTCTGAAACTTTTTCTCTGCCATGTTTATTATTCCCTTTATATTCGACGAAAAGCCAGACGGTACCTTAATACTGAGCAGGCATTCAAAGAAGATTTCCTTCTCTTCTTTGGTAAGAGCGTAGCTTGCATGACCCTGATGTATGCCGTCTTTTCCGTGCATACGTTGCTAGTCCTCCCGTGCCTCAGGTGTATCTTTTGTCTTCCCATACACGCCCAAGAAGCCAAGCAGGGTCACACAAAGATTCTTCGTCACGTGCATCACGTCGATTGCAGAGCGGACCTCTAGGTCTTTCCAATAGGGCAGGTCCCAAAATATAGATTTCTTCTTTCACATGGGTGCGCGTTCGCCAGCGTCATTCGGAACAGGTTGTCCACCAGGACCCTTTCCAAAGACCACCTTCAAATCCTTGACCATATCATGTACATCAGCACTAGTACGGTGGCGAGGCTTCGTTCGGTGATCCGCCTCACCTTTGAAATGCTTGCCTTTCTTTCTTACGGGATGCCTGCTCGGAAGAAATCGACGATGTCCCAGGTACACATTATTCTTACAATTAGCCAAATATATACTGTCGGTATCGTCCAAACAATGCGTGCATGCACGGTATCCCTTGTTTGTCTATCCTGAAAGGTTACTGAGAGCAGGCCAATCATTGATGGTCACGAACAGCAACGCCTTTAGGTCAAATTCTTCCCCCATGTGCTCATCCCACGCACGTACACCTATTCCATTCCACAGTTGTAAGAGTTCTTCAACTAATGGTCTTAGGTACACATCAATGTCGTTGTCGGGTTGCTTAGGGCCTTGGATGAGCACTGGCATCATAATGAACTTCCGCTTCATGCACAACCAAGGAGGAAGGTTATACAAACATAGAGCCACAGGCCAGGTGCTATGGTTGCTGCTCTGCTCCCCAAAAGGATTAATGCCATCTGCGCTTAGACCAAACCATACGCTCCTTGCGTCATCTGCAAACTCTTTCCCGTACTTTCTTTCGATTTTTCTCCACTGCGACCCATCAGCGGGTACTCTCAACTTTCCGTCTTTCTTACGGTCTTCTCTGTGCCATCACATCGCCTTGGCATGCTCTTTGTTTTGGAACAAACGTTTCAACCGTGGTATTATAGGAGCATACCACATCACCTTGGTAGGAATCTTCTTCCTGGGGCGCTCGCCCTCGACATCACCAGGGTCATCGCGGCTGATCTTATAGCGCAATGCACCGCATACCGGGCAAGCATTCAAATCCTCGTAGTCACCGCGGTAGAGGATGCAATCATTAGGGCATGCATGTATCTTCTGCACCTCTAACCCTAAAGGGCAGACAACCTTCTTTGCTTTGTACGTACTCTCGGGCAATTCGTTGTCCTTTGGAAGCATATCCTTTATCATTACCAGCAACTTTCCAAATCCCTTGTCAGATACACCATTCTCTGCCTTCCATTGCAGCAATTCCAGTGTGGTGCCCAGCTTTTTCTTGTCACCTACGCAATTCGGGTACAACAATTTTTTGTTATCCTCTAACATGCGCTGCAACTTCTTCTTCTCTAAATCACTTGCGCAGTTTCTCTTTGCATCGGCAATGGCCCGACCTAGATCATCAACGGGCTCATCTGATGCCTCTTCTTCAGCTCCTATACATCTCATCGGAGGCATCCCAAGCTCCTATACATTATTTTTGTACACCTCCGGAAGCGGTACAAACTAGGTCATATCCCACGAGTCACGCAGGACGATAGACGAGACAGCTAGTACGAACTGGTGATACTACGACTAACTCAGACCGATCCGTAGTAGTCCTCGTAGAAGTCTCCTCCATAGCCTGGAAGCTCAACATGATCATCCGGGAACAGACGATCCCGCGGAGCTTGTGGACCATAGGGGCTAGGATGAGGTCTTGGACCAACAGACGGTGGCCTGCGGGGACCGCGAGGTGGGGTGATGCCTCCTACATCACGCCAACCCATCACGTCTGGCAGAGCAGATCTCACAGGATAGAGATCGCGCATATCCGAATATCCAGCTTGCACCGCCAGTGCAAACCGAGTCAATGTGGCCCAATGGTCAGCACGGGTATTGAAAAGCTCTAGCCTCAAGGCCCGATTTTCACGGTCCTTATCCTCGAGCATCTCAGCAGTGGTGCGAGTCCGTGAATCCTCCTGAGTGGGGTCAGCATAGATAGCCTGGAGATACCCTTGTGCTCCCGGAAGTGATCCTGGCATATACCGGAAATCAGAGTGCCGAAATAGGCCAGACCTGACTCGCATGATGGTCATCATAGAGTAGGCGGCGCCCTGCACAGCCATCTCAATAGTAACCCCGAGTCCATAGGAGCAGTGAAGGGGCTCGGTGGATCCAGGATAAGATGGAAATATCCTGACAGTGCAGAGATACTGGCTTTGATTAAAGTCTCGAAATTGCTCTTCGACCGTGTACTCAGGATACCAACGGTATCCAGCCTCAGTCATTACCCTGACCAACATGGCGGTATGGCCGGGTACATCTAGGCATCAAGTCAGGCGAACCACTTGGTTGAGGTCGCGAGTGGCCATCTGAAAGCACAACCATAATGCAAAGGCATTAGAATTTCTAGCAAAATTTCGACAGCATAACAGCTGTAAATGCTCAAGAAGGATTTGAGACATTTGACAAAGGATTTCATACACACTCAACATCATCATATCAAAGTTCTGAGTCCATCCTAACAACATAATGTGGTAGTAGAACTGAACTAGGCTTGTATCCATCCAACCTATAAGGTACTACTGATTAGTAACACGTGAACCTGATAGAGAGAAAAGATCCTAATTCCTTAGCCCCCGGTGGAAGAATAGACTGACTCAGATCAGAATGTCATAAGATAAAGGAGTAAAAAGAGCCTTACGTTCCAACCCACAAACAATTCCCCTACATATAACTAAAGAATTTCTAGACTCAACATCGACCAGTTTGGCTTGGAGAACCTACAGGCAGTCCGGCTCTGATACCAACGCTGTCAGGACCCCGACTCGATGTCACATTGATCTAGCTTGTAACACCTGATATCACTTTGCGGCCTCACGCACGGTATCCCCATGGGTGTCGCCTTACCTTTTCCCCGGGACCGTTTGCGCCTTTTGGCTCACGTATATGATAGTGTCGCTAGCATCCATATGATAAGGAGCCCGGGCTGACATGACTAGTTGTAAACCCAAAGTGGCACAGACTTACAGGGACAGGCATCCATGACCCAGCTTCAAACGTGTCGGTCATCAGCAAGTGGGTCCGGGCTATAGCACTGGGCTAGCAGGACTCCGGTAAACCGGGCTGTAGCGGGCTAACAGGACTCCGGTACTCAATGCATGACATTTCCCCGAAGGGACAGACACAGGAACGAAGAAGGACACATGCTGGCCAGCCTAAGTGTTCCGGAGCAGTAGCAAGCTACCATGGCTCAGTGGAGACACTAGGAGACATTTCCCGGTAAGAGAGGCTACTAAAGATAAACAACTAGATAGTCAGATCCCGCACATACCAAGCATTTCAATAACATACACACAATATGCTCGATATGTGCAAATACAACATGGCATCACAACATGACTCTACGACACAAGTACTTTATTTAAGGCTCAGAGAGCCATACATAACATACACATAGATACGGGTCACACGACCCAGCATTCAAGTCATACAGTCATACAAACCAGCAGCGGAAGTAACTTGTCTGAGTATAGACAACTATTAAAATAAAAGAGGCTTGGAAAGCCTAGCTATACTACGTGGTCCTTCACAAGCTCAGGATCACCACCTGGGCCTTAGCCTACTCATTGATGTCAACGTCTACGAAGAACCCATCAGAAGGGGTTGCAGCGTCTTCTGTAAAAATGTAAATTATAGCAACATGAGTACAAAGGTACTCAGCAAGACTTACATCAGATCCTACATACATGCACAGTATCAAGAAGGGTTGGTGGAGTTATTGCAGCAAGCCAGCTTTGACTCTTGGCTAAGCTACCCTACGAGACACCAGCTTCAAATGATTTTGCGCACACGAGTCCACTACTCACCACTTCAATACACTACCGAGGATCCACCTCCGTCTTCCTACGGAAGGGCCATCCTCGGCACTCACACTTATCTTGAGGCTTTTAGTAGTTTCCATTTACTTGTCTATGAACTGTATAGGCAACCAAGTAGTCCTTTACCGCGGACGCGGCTATTCGAATAGATCATGTTAACCCTGCAGGGGTGTACTTCTTCATACATGTTTCCACCACTTAGCGTCTGCACACGACATGTGCTCGGCAGACTTCAAGCGAAAGCCGACGTGGGTGTAGACCGCGACCTACCTAAACACCTAAGTCTCCAATCCAGGTTTATCGCCTATCCAGGTTCCATCCGCAGGGAGTCCGGCCGAGGTTTCCCATACGGCCCCGAACGATGTGTACAGGGTTTCGTGACACCTAACGGGTGCCCGATATTCCCGGCCACGTACCTACCGCATCACAGCCCACCCCTACGGTCAGCGCTGTCCACGGCATCCAGTAGGCTACAAACACCAGAAACTACTTGCAACTCCTGGACGGAGAACTAGGGTGAATAAGAAGTCGAGCGGGGTCATATTTCAGGGCCCAATGCATGGTAGTAGCTGTATCTTAAATCACACATACAGATCTCAGTGCTTAAGGTCGGCTTCAATGAAACAACCCACCATGTACTCCTACATGGCCTCTCATCGATACCTTTACCAAATCATGTTCACCACATTACTCTCATTACCGACATGATCATTTCACTCTAGCCCATCACCCAGATGAACCAGACCTGACACGACTCTAAGCATAGGAGGCATAGCAAGGTAGGAACAACACATACATATGGCTCAAACAACTCCTACACATGCTAGTGGGTTTCATCTAGTTACTGTGGCAATGACAGGTCATGCAGAGGAAATGGGTTCAACTACCATAACACACAGCAGTTTGAAACGCGTTGTCTTAATGCAGTAAAAGAGAGCAGGAGCAAGAACATGGGATCGTATCAATATGATCAAATGGTTGGTTGCTTGCCTGATGGTTCGATGCACTGATACGGTTCTTCGTTAGGGTAATCACGGTACTCCTCGGAGGCAGAACCTGCCGCAAAGAACACCGATACACAACCATCACCAAACAATGTGCGATAATATGATGCATGCATGAAACATGGCAATATGAGTGTGTTGGGCTAGTGCAACTAAGACCAAAAGGGTTTGAACCAATTTGAACCAAAGATTCAAATTTCAAACTCATACATGGCCCTTTAAAGTGTTTTACCTTGTTCTGCATTAAACATCAAGTTAACTTGTTTAATCATGCATGAAAATAGTACAGATGGATAGATTGGATTTTTCTGATCATTTTTCATATATAATTTGTCTGATTTGGAGTTACAGATTAAAAGTTATGAATTTTTGAAGTTTAAACTATATTCTGGAATTTCCTATATTAGAATAAATCCAGAAAATCAATTATTGCGTTAGCCTGACGTCAGTGTGACATCAGCAGGTCAACGGGACACGGTCCGGGTCAAACCTGACAGTGGGTCCCGCGTGTCAGTGTGATTAGCTAAACTAAAATTAATTTAAACTAATCCTAATTAGTTAACAGGGCTGGGCCCCACCTGTCATTGACTCAGGAGAGTCAACCAGGGCCCACCCATGGTCAAACCCGGGCTCGGCTTGCTCGATGGAGTGGACAGCGGCGGAGCTCCTGGACACGATGAGAGGACGCACGGGCGGCGGGGAGCGCGGCTACGACGTAGGCACGGCGGCGGTGGCGTCGGCCATGGCTGGGGGGCGCGAGGGGGAGGAGCTGGAGAGGAGAGGGGGTGTCTGGGGGGTTCGGGGGGGAGGGGGAGCGATCCACGACGTCACCGGGTGAGGGGAGCGGCGAGGCGGCGAGCAGGTGCGTGGCGCGCGCTGCGGTCGCCGTCGGGCACCTGCCTGCCTGCCTGGCCAGCAAGCAGCTCGCTGGAGCGGCGCTGGGCTGGGCCGGCAGGCGGGCCGGGTGCTGGGCGCCAGGTAAATCTTTCTATTTTCTCATGTTTCCTGTTTTTTTAATACTTCTGCAACTTTGTTGATTATTAAAAATACTTAGGCAACTCCTAAAATCACCAAACTACTCCTGGTCCATAGTTGGATTATTTCCAACATAAAACATTTTAGTTTGGAGACATTTGAGCATCTGAATATTTTATATAATTTTCAATGCCCAAATTCAAATATCTATGATTTAATTCAAAGACCCTAGGATGACCTAGGAAAATGTGCATCACTTTTGGCAGGGGTTCTGAACCAAGACAAAAATGATGGGCATTTTAGAAGGGCATTTCAGGTTCATTGAAAAAGTTTTTAGTAAACCCTAGTTGCTTTCAGAGGGGGCTGGGGGTTCTGTCATCCCCATTTCAGGTTTCTGATGAAAGAATAAACATGATGCAACACCCTAATGCATGAACTAGCTAGGGTGTGACAACTCACCCCCACTCAAAAGAATCTCGTCCCGAGATTTGGGTTCCTCCGGGAAGAAGGCGGGATACTCAAGTCGAAGACGACCCTCCCTTTCCCAGGTTGCTTCATCCTCAGAATGGTGCGACCATTGAACTTTGAGGAACTTGATATTATGACGTCGAGTGGTACGCTCGGCCTGATCGAGGATACGGATGGGGTACTCTCGATACGTGAGATTATCTTGAAGATCAAGCGTTTCGTGGTCCACTCCACGGATAGGATCCTAGAAGCAACGCCTGAGTTGAGAAACGTGGAAGACATCGTGGACTCTAGAGAGATGCGAAGGTAGTTCCAACTGGTAGGCAACTTCTCCTTGTTTAGCGAGAATGCGAAAAGGTCCAATGTAACGAGGAGCCAATTTGCCTTTGATACCGAAACGATGGGTTCCCTTCAGAGGAGTAACCCGAAGGTAAGCCTTCTCGTCGACCTCGAAAGTCATAGCCTTATGTTTTCGGTCATATTGACTCTTCTGACGAGATTGGGCCGTTTTCAACTTTTCACGAACGATGCGAACTTGCTCTTCTGCTTCCTGAATCATATCTGGGCCAAAGAATTGTCTTTCCCCGGTTTCTGACCAGTTAAGGGGTGTTCGACACCGTTGTCCATAGAGAACTTCAAAAGGGGCTTTACCCAGGCTAGACTGATAGCTGTTGTTGTAAGCGAATTCGGCAAATGGAAGGCACTTCTCCCAATCCATTCCGAATGAGATAACAGAGGCTCGAATCATGTCTTCTAGGATCTGGTTGACGCGTTTTACTTGACCACTTGATTGAGGGTGAAAAGCGGTGCTAAAGGAAAGACGAGTTCCCATAGCATTTTGGAAACTTTCCCAAAATCGAGAGGTGAAAAGACTTCCTCGATCCGAGTTAATTTCCAAAGGAACTCCATGGAGAGACACTATTCGGGAGATGTATAAGTCTGCCAATTGACTAGCAGTTATACTCTCACGAACAGGTAAGAAATGGGCCACTTTGGAAAGACGATCGACAACGACAAAGATAGCATTATTCCCTCTTTTGGTTCTGGGAAAACCGGTAATGAAATCCATACCAATTTTATCCCATTTCCATTCAGGAATAGCTAAGGGTTGAAGGGTGCCAGCAGGCCGTTGATGCTCTGCTTTTACACGACGGCAGACGTCGCAATTAGCAATATACTGAGCAAATTCTCTCTTCATCCTAGTCCACCAGAACCTCTGGCTTAGGTCCTGATACATCTTGGTACTACCGGGATGAATGGTGAGAGGAGATTCATGAGCCTCCTTAAGGATCAGCTGCCGTAGATGCTGGTTCTTGGGAACCACTAAACGGTTCTCAAAGTACACAACACCATGATCACTTGTGGAGAAACAACTAGCACCTCCGCTAGCAATGTTCTCCTTGATCTTAGATATTCCCTTATCTCGCTTTTGGGCAGCGATGATTTGATCCGTAAGAGTAGGTTTCGCCACCAAGGTGGAGAGAAATCCTTGAGGAACAATGTGAAGGTTAAGCTTCCGAAATTCCTCATGGAGAAGCGGTTGACTTTGTTGTAACATCAGGTTGTTACAATAAGATTTACGACTTAGCGCATCAGCCATGACGTTGGCTTTCCCTGGGGTGTAAGTTATTCCTAAGTCGAAATCTGTGATCAACTCGACCCAACGTCTTTGCCTGAGATTCAAATCCGGTTGGGTGAAGATGTACTTCAGACTTTGGTGATCAGTGAATATTTCGCAACGATTACCGAGGAGGTAATGTCGCTAGGTTTTAAGTGCATAGACTACAGCTGCAAGCTCTAGATCATGAGTAGGATAATTCTCCTCATGTGGGTGCAATTGCCGTGAAGCGTAAGCAATTACGTGTCGATCTTGCATGAGAATGCAGCCTAGTCCTTGTCGCGAGGCGTCGCAGTAGATAACGAAGTCCTTAGAGAAGTCTGGCGGTACCAGTACGGGAGCAGAAGTCAGGCGTCTTTTCAGTTCCTGAAAGCTGTGCTCACATTGTGGAGTCCATTCGAACTTTTTATCTTTCTTGAGGAGTTCGGTTAGAGGTTTAGCAACTTTGGAGAAGTTCTCGACAAAGCGACGACAATAGCTCGCTAAGCCCAGAAAACTCCGAACTTGCTTGACCGATTCAGGTGGAGTCCAATTAAGGACGGCTTGAACTCGCTCAGGGTTAACAGCAATACCTTTACCAGATATTACATGACCCAGATAGGTCACTTCTGACAACCAAAATTCACATTTAGAAAATTTGGCATAAAGGCGATGCTCTCGAAGTTTCTTCAACACTAGCCTTAGATGTTCGGCATGTTCTTCCTCGTTCTTGGAGTAGATGAGTATATCATCGAGGTAAACCACGACGAATTTATCCAAGTACTCCATGAAGATTGAGTTCATTAACCGAGAAAAGGTGGCTGGAGCGTTGGTTAAACCGAAGGACATGACGGTGTACTCGTATTGGCCATAACGAGTAACAAAGGCCGTTTTAGGAATGTCCCCGTTCCTAATTTTGATTTGATGGTAGCCCAACCTCAAATCCATTTTGGAGAAGACTAGGATCCAGCGAGCTGATCATACAGGTCGTTGATCCTGGGGAGCGGATATTTGTTCTTGATTGTGACCAAATTGACAGGTCAATAATCTACAACCATCCGGTCCATACCATCCTTCTTCTTGACGAAGAGGACGGGGCAAGCCCACGGAGATGAACTAGGTCGGATGAAACCCTTTTTCAAGGACTCATCGAGTAGTTTCTTAAGCTCGGCTAGTTCTAGTGGTGCCATCTTATAGGGTCTTCTAGCAATCGGAACGGTTCCTGGAATGAGGTCTATTACGAACTCAACATCCCTGTCAGGTGGAACACCTGGCAATTCCTCTGGGAAGACATTCGGAAAGTCACGGACTACCGGGACGTCCTCAAGGTCTGGCAAAGGGCTGGCGTTAAGAGAATATAACTGTCGCTTGGCTATTCGGGTCAAGACATTGACTACCTTCCCCGAAGGATGGGTGAGTTGAACAGTCCTAGAGAAGCAGTCAATTTTGGCATGATGGGCTGACATCCAGTCCATACCCAAGATGATATTAATATCTGAAGATTTAAGAGCTATCAAAGATGCAAGGAAAACAAGTCTGTCGACTTGGATTTCATTTCCATAACTTACCCTGGAGGTTTGCCATCTAGAACCGGGAGTAGAAATTTCCATAGTGGATGGCATGTCACAGAATGTGGTGTTATGCAGACGAGCATAGCTCTCGGATATAAATGAATGAGATGCTCCTGTATCGAAAAGAACAGATGCCGGGTGGCAATTAACAAGGAGCGTACCGAGAACGACGTTGGGATCCTCTTGAGCTTCTTCGGCAGAAATACAATTGACATTGCCACGTGTAGCGGTGGCCGGCTTGGCGTGGAACACTTTACTTGTCGGCTTGCCACGGCCAACAGCTTTAGCAGATTGGTTGGGGTTGGTTTGGGGACACTCGCGCATATAGTGGCCAGATTCCCCACACTTGAAACAAGTCACGAAACTGGTACGTGGAGGAGCACTGTTGGTTGGACCACCATAGGGCTTGGCTGGTGCAGACTGTTGAACGGGGCGAGGCGCCTGGAAGGATGGCCTCGGTGTGAACCTGGGTGGCAGGGTAGTGTTAGGCACCCACACGCGGCGCTTCTGAGGACCAGCATCGGATGAGGAACCCACGTCATGGCCATGCTTGCGTGTTGCGTCATAATCGGTCTGACCAGTCTCAGCACTGATGGCCTTGTTAACAAGCTTCTGAAAAGATGTGCACTCATGCAGACAGAGGTCGCGGCGAAGCTCAGGATTAAGTCCCTTACGGAACCTTGCTTGCTTCTTGGCATCAGTAGAAACTTCCTCAGTGGCATATCGTGCGAGGTTACCGAACTCCCTGCTGTAAGCATCCACAGAGAGTCGGCCTTGGGTGAAACTACAAAATTCCTCACGTTTACGGTCCATGAGACCCTCCGGAATGTGATGTTCATGGAAAGCCTCGCTGAATTCAGCCCAAGTAGTGACATGGCCCGCTGGGCGCATAGCTCCATAATTCTCCCACCATAGACTGGCGGGGCCTTCAAGATGATATGCAGCAAAGGTGACCTTATCAGCCTCAGCTACTAACGCGGAACGCAGTTTGTGAGAAATACTGCGAAGCCAGTCATCAGCGTCGAGAGGCTCGACGGAGTGGTGGAACGTGGGTGGATGTAACTTGATGAAATCACTGAGTGACACCACGTTAGTCCTCTGATGGTGTGCTGTGTTCTGTTCAATACGCTCCAACAAACGATTGGTTTCCCGCTTGTTTCTCTCGGCTTCCAGCATAACTTCGGCTAGGGAAGGAGGGTGAGGCAGATTTGCATTCCTGACTTCACTGCCTTCGGCCTGCTCTTGAGGAGCAGGGTTATTGCGCGTGTTGACCATCCTAGGTAAACAAGACAATGATTTAGTCAGAATGATAAGATTCCGACATAGGATACAGAATGTAAGGAATAACTCGGAATGCAAGATGATCATCCGTATGACATGGTAGATATAGAAACTGCTTCTTTTATTCCATCGTCATACACACCATACAAGGTTTAGTACAAGACCAAACAAAGTACTATTATGGTGAAAAGAGGATTACATCTCATCGGAGGCATCCCAAGCTCCTATACATTATTTTTGTACACCTCCGGAAGCGGTACAAACTAGGTCATATCCCACGAGTCACGCAGGACGATAGACGAGACAGCTAGTATGAACTGGTGATACTACCACTAACTCAGACCGATCCGTAGTAGTCCTCGTAGAAGTCTCCTCCATAGCCTGGAAGCTCAACATGATCATCCGGGAACAGACGATCCCGCGAAGCTTGTGGACCATAGGGGCTAGGATGAGGTCTTGGACCAACAGACGGTGGCCTGCGAGGACCGCGAGGTGGGGTGATGCCTCCTACATCACGCCAACCCATCACGTCTGGCAGAGCAGATCTCACAGGATAGAGATCGCGCATATCCGAATATCCAGCTTGCACCGCCGGTGCAAACCGAGTCAATGTGGCCCAATGGTCAGCACGGGTATTGAAAAGCTCTAGCCTCAAGGCCCGATTTTCACGGTCCTTATCCTCGAGCATCTCAGCAGTGGTGCGAGTCCGTGAATCCTCCTGAGTGGGGTCAGCATAGATAGCCTGGAGATACCCTTGTGCTCCCGGAAGTGATCCTGGCATATACCGGAAATCAGAGTGCCGAAATAGGCCAGACCTGACTCGCATGATGGTCATCATAGAGTAGGCGGCGTCCTGCACAGCCATCTCAATAGTAACCCCGAGTCCATAGGAGCAGTGAAGGGGCTCGGTGGATCCAGGATAAGATGGAAATATCCTGACAGTGCAGAGATACTGGCTTTGATTAAAGTCTTGAAATTGCTCTTCGACCGTGTACTCAGGATACCAACGGTATCCAGCCTCAGTCGTTACCCTGACCAACATGGCGGTATGGCCGGGTACATCTAGGCATCGAGTCAGGCGAACCACTTGGTTGAGGTCGCGAGTGGCCATCTGAAAGCACAACCATAATGCAAAGGCATTAGAATTTCTAGCAAAATTTCGACAGCATAACAGCTGTAAATGCTCAAGAAGGATTTGAGACATTTGACAAAGGATTTCATACACACTCAACATCATCATATCAAAGTTCTGAGTCCATCCTAACAACATAATGTGGTAGTAGAACTGAACTAGGCTTGTATCCATCCAACCTATAAGGTACTACTGATTAGTAACACGTGAACCTGATAGAGAGAAAAGATCCTAATTCCTTAACCCCCGGTGGAAGAATAGACTGACTCAGATCAGAATGTCATAAGATAAAGGAGTAAAAAGAGCCTTACGTTCCAACCCACAAACAATTCCCCTACATACAACTAAAGAATTTCTAGACTCAACATCGACCAGTTTGGCTTGGAGAACCTACAGGCAGTCCGGCTCTGATACCAACGCTGTCAGGACCCCGACTCGATGTCACATCGATCTAGCTTGTAACACCTCATATCACTTTGTGGCCTCACGCACGGTATCCCCACGGGTGTCGCCTTACCTTTTCCCCGGGACCGTTTGTGCCTTTTGGCTCACGTATATGATAGTGTCGCTAGCATCCATATGATAAGGAGCCCGGGCTGACATGACTAGTTGTAAACCCAAAGTGGCACAGACTTACAGGGATAGGCATCCATGACCCAGCTTCGAACGTGTCGGTCATCAGCAAGTGGGTCCGGGCTATAGCACTGGGCTAGCAGGACTCCGGTAAACTGGGCTGTAGCGGGCTAACAGGACTCCGGTACTCAATGCGTGACATTTCCCCGAAGGGACAGACACAGGAACAAAGAAGGACACATGCCGGCCAGCCTAAGTGTTCCGGAGCAGTAGCAAGCTACCATGGCTCAGTGGAGACACTAGGAGACATTTCCCGGTAAGAGAGGCTACTAAAGATAAACAACTAGATAGTCAGATCCCGCACATACCAAGCATTTCAATAACATACACACAATATGCTCGATATGTGCAAATACAACATGGCATCACAACATGACTCTACGACACAAGTACTTTATTTAAGGCTCAGAGAGCCATACATAACATACACATAGATACGGGTCACACGACCCAGCATTCAAGTCATACAGTCATACAAACCAGCAGCGGAAGTAACTTGTCTGAGTACAGACAACTATTAAAATAAAAGAGGCTTGGAAAGCCTAGCTATACTACGTGGTCCTTCACAAGCTCAGGATCACCACCTGGGCCTTAGCCTACTCATTGATGTCAACGTCTACGAAGAACCCATCGGAAGGGGTTGCAGCGTCTTCTGTAAAAATGTAAATTATAGCAACATGAGTACAAAGGTACTCAGCAAGACTTACATCAGATCCTACATACATGCACATTATCAAGAAGGGTTTGTGGAGTTATTGCGGCAAGCCAGCTTTGACTCTTGGCTAAGCTATCCTACGAGACACCAGCTTGAAATGATTTTGCGCACACGAGTCCACTACTCACTACTTCAATACACTACCGAGGATCCACCTCCGTCTTCCTACGGAAGGGCCATCCTCGGCACTCACACTTATCTTGAGGCTTTTAGTAGTTTCCATTTACTTGTCTATGAACTGTATAGGCAACCAAGTAGTCCTTTACCGCGGACGCGGTTATTTGAATAGATCATGTTAACCCTGCAGGGGTGTACTTCTTCATACATGTTTCCACCACTTAGCGTCTGCACACGACATGTGCTCGGCAGACTTCAAGCGAAAGCCGACGTGGGTGTAAACCACGACCTACCTAAACACCTAAGTCTCCAATCCAGGTTTATCGCCTATCCAGGTTCCATCCGCAGGGAGTCCAGCCGAGGTTTCCCATACGGCCCCGAACGATGTGTACAGGGTTCCGTGACACCTAACAGGTGCCCGGTATTCCCGGCCACGTACCTACCGCATCACATCCCACCCCTACGGTCAGCGCTGTCCACGGCCTCCAGTAGGCTACAAACACCAGAAACTACTTGCAACTCCTGGACGGAGAACTAGGGTGAATAAGAAGTCGAGCGGGGTCATATTTCAGGGCCCAATGCATGGTAGTAGCTGTATCTTAAATCACACATACAGATCTCAGTGCTTAAGGTCGGCTTCAATGAAACAACCCACCATGTACTCCTACATGGCCTCTCATCGATACCTTTACCAAATCGTGTTCACCACATTACTCTCATTACCGACATGATCATTTCACTCTAGCCCATCACCCAGATGAACCAGACCTGACACGACTCTAAGCATAGCAGGCATAGCAAGGTAGGAACAACACATACATATGGCTCAAACAACTCCTACACATGCTAGTGGGTTTCATCTAGTTACTGTGGCAATGACAGGTCATGCAGAGGAAATGGGTTCAACTACCGTAACACACAGCAGTTTGAAACGCGTTGTCTTAATGCAGTAAAAGAGAGCAGGAGCAAGAACATGGGATCATATCGATATGATCAAATGGTTGGTTGCTTGCCTGATGGTTCGATGCACTGATACGGTTCTTCGTTAGGGTAATCACGGTACTCCTCGGAGGCAGAACCTGCCGCAAAGAACACCGATACACAACCATCACCAAACAATGTGCGACAATATGATGCATGCATGAAACATGGCAATATGAGTGTGTTGGGCTAGTGCAACTAAGACCAAAAGGGTTTGAACCAATTTGAACCAAAGATTCAAATTTCAAACTCATACATGGCCCTTTAAAGTGTTTTACCTTGTTCTGCATTAAACATCAAGTTAACTTGTTTAATCATGCATGAAAATAGTACAGATGGATAGATTGGATTTTTCTGATCATTTTTCATATATAATTTGTCTGATTTGGAGTTACAGATTAAAAGTTATGAATTTTTGAAGTTTAAACTATATTCTGGAATTTCCTATATTAGAATAAATCCAGAAAATCAATTATTGCGTCAGCCTGACGTCAATGTGACATCAGCAGGTCAACGGGACACGGTCCGGGTCAAACCTGACAGTGGGTCCCGCGTGTCAGTGTGATTAGCTAAACTAAAATTAATTTAAACTAATCCTAATTAGTTAACAGGGCTGGGCCCCACCTGTCATTGACTCAGGAGAGTCAACCAGGGCCCACCCGTGGTCAAACCCGGGTCGGCTGCACCGGCGTTTAGCCGCCGGCGAGCCCGACGCGGCGGCGGAAGTGGTTTTTGCCGTTCCGGCAACCAAACGAGTCGCGGAGGCCACCGGAGAGGAGCTGAGGACGAGCCGCAGCTCTTGGTGGAGTCCGTTGGGGTCGGGGTGGCCGGAGTTGGCGCCGGCGACGACTTTGGCGGCCACCGGAGTTCGGCCGAAGACGAACTTGACGCTAGAGGGGTCGGTGAGGTGCGGGGAGTAGCTAGCTAGGTGCTACGTGACGCGGTGAGCATGATGGACACCGTGGAGTGGCCGGAGGGTGACCGGGAGCACGTCGGCGACGAGCTCCACGGTGGTGGGTGCGGTTGAGCTTCGTGCGGTGGCTACACGGCTCGGGAGCAAGAAAAGAAGGAAGGGGAAGATGGCTAAGCTCACAGGGAGTGCGACGAAGCCCTTGGTGCGGCCGGGGATGGACCGAAGCGACGACGGCGTTGAAGGGGATCTCCGGCGACGGCGGGCTCGGGCGAGGTCGGTGCGGTGGACTCGGGCGTTGCGAGCGCTCGGGGCTCGGCTTGCTCGATGGAGTGGACAGCGGCGGAGCTCCTGGACACGATGAGAGGACGCACGGGCGGCGGGGAGCGCGGCTACGACGTAGGCACGGCGGCGGTGGCGTCGGCCATGGCTGGGGGGCGCAAGGGGGAGGAGCTGGAGAGGAGAGGGGGTGTCTGGGGGGTTCGGGGGAGAGAGGGGGAGCGATCCACGACGTCACCGGGCGAGGGGAGCGGCGAGGCGGCGAGCAGGTGCGTGGCGCGCGCTGCGGTCGCCGTCGGGCACCTGCCTGCCTGCCTGGCCGGCAAGCAGCTCGCTGGAGCGGCGCTGGGCTGGGCCGGCAGGTGGGCCGGGTGCTGGGCGCCAGGTAAGTCTTTCTATTTTCTCCTGTTTCCTGTTTTTTTTAATACTTCTGCAACTTTGTTGATTATTAAAAATACTTAGGCAACTCCTAAAATCACCAAACTACTCCTGGTCCATAGTTGGATTATTTCCAACATGAAACATTTTAGTTTGGAGATATTTGAGCATCTGAATATTTTATATAATTTTAAATGCCCAAATTCAAATATCTATGATTTAATTCAAAGACCCTAGGATGACCTAGGAAAATGTGCATCACTTTTGGCAGGGGTTCTGAACCAAGACAAAAATGATGGGCATTTTAGAAGGGCATTTCAGGTTCATTGAAAAAGTTTTTAGTAAACCCTAGTTGGTTTCAGAGGGGGCTGGGGGTTCTGTCATCCCCATTTCAGGTTTCTGATGAAAGAATAAACATGATGCAACACCCTAATGCATGAACTAGCTAGGGTGTGACATGTATCATCGTATTCAGGGAACCCATGGTCAGGATAGCTGTCGTCGTCCTCTTCTTCATCATTGTCTTCCATCATAACCCCTCTTTCTCCGTGCTTGGTCCAAACATTATAGTGGGGCACGAAACCGGACTTAAACAGGTGGACGTGAATGGTTCTTGACTTAGAGTAATTTAATCCATTCTTACAGCCAGCACATGGACAAGGCATAAAACCATCCGCCCGCTTGTTTGCCTCAGCCGCAAGCAGAAAAGTTTGCACGCCATTAATGAACTCGGGAGAGCATCGGTCATCGTACATCCAATTGTCGGCTCATCTTCAATACACAGCACCGAAAACACCAAATTAATACAATACATAAAGTTCATACAACACTTAAATGCAACAAACAAATAACTCTCTAGCTAAAGCATTTAAATGCAACAACAAATGTGATCAAGATCGCAACTAAGGTAACAATTGATCCAACAGCATAATGATACCAAGCCTCACTATCGATGGCATATTTTCTAATCTTTCTAATCTTCAAGCGCATTTTCTCCATCTTGATCTTGTGATCATCGACGACATCGGCAACATGCAACTCCAATTCCATCTTCTCCCCCTCAATTCTTTTCAATTTTTCTTTCAAGTACTCGTTTTCTCTTTCAACTAAATTTAACCTCTCGACAATAGGGTCGGTTGGAATTTCCGGTTCACATACCTCCTAAAAAAATATCTATGTCAACCTCATGGGCATAATTTGTCATAAACACGAAATGAAACTAGTTTTAAAAGAGAATATATATACCACATCCGAATCATAACAAGGACGAGGGCCGACGGGGACGGATATCAAAACCATGGCACTATGTATAACAAACAACGTACGGGTAAGATAATTATACGAGTAACTATATATCCAAATCACACAAACATCAATTTTTATATAAAATTTCATGAACAAGAGGCTCACCACAAGGTGGTGCCGGCGACGGGACGGTGCGGGCGATCGACGGTGGTTACGGCGGAGATTTTGAAGGCACTAAGTAAACCACACCTACATATGCAAACTAAGTGTTATTTTTGACCTCAGATTGCATATAAATCAAATACTAGCACATATAATTCCTCCCAAATTACTAAACTCACAAATTAAACACTATATAAAGCATTGCAAGAGCTAATCTAGCAATGAGAGATGAAGGACAAAATTGCTAACCTTTGTGATCATTTGAATCGATGGGGACCTTCAAATCTTGACAAATTTTGGGTAAAATGTGTGATTAGCTCGAGAGGAAGAGGGGAAGAACAGAGAGGGAGGGGAAAGGGGAAGAACAGAGCGAGCTCGGCGGGTGGACGAAGGGTTTATGTAGGACGACCTTTAGTACCGGTACGTGACACGAACCAGTACTAAAGGTGCTGGAGGGGCCCCAGACTGACAACATCCTGCCATCACTCTTATTTGTACCGGTTCGTGGCACGAACCGGTGCTAAAGGTTCGCCACGAACCGGTACTAATGAGAGCGGTCCTGCTAGCCGTTGGAACCGGCACTAATGGACACATTAGTGCCGGCTCAAATTCAAACCGGCACTAATGTGCTTCACGTTTGACCCTTTTTCTACTAGTGTGGGGATGTACGTCCAATCACCTAACTTTCTCGCCCACTATGCTACTAGTAAAAGAGAAATTTCGATCGACAGGCGGCCAGGCCTCTGTTGCCCCCTGTCTCCCTACTGACCGCAAAACAAGTAACTCCGAAACAAACCTACTCCCTCCTTCCATGTATATAGGGCCTAATACGTCTTTCGAGGTAGCCTCTGACCAAAGATAAAATTATTAGTATATGAGATATATGACATAAAAATTATATCATTAGAAACTTCTTTCGCATACGAATTCGATAGTATGCTTTTGTGTAACATGCCTGTCATATATCATTGTGCTAACCTGTGGTCAAAGGTAACCTCGAAAAATGTATTAGGCATTATATAAGTGGAAGGAGGGAGTATAAGAAATCATAGTTTTAAATAGCAAGCTATGCCAAACAGTGCCATCCTGCGCAAATTGCTATAGCAGGGCTATAGCCCGCTATTTTGTGGAGAATTGTACATGAATAACATTTAGGAGCACTCTGCTCAAGCAACTATAACGAGGCTATAATCGATAATTAAATTCGGAGCTTGGGCTCATCTACATCCGCTGAACAGTAAAATATAGTAAAAAAAATTTAAAAAATCTGAAACTTTTTGCATGCAAGATGGTACAGTGTGTCAGATGCATGCAAAAATTAGTGGGTAAACCACATTCGAGGAGCTCACGTAAAAAATCAACTATATACAATGCATTTTTTATAAATCTCTCACATGTCCGAAATTTGTATTTTTTTGGCACGAGCTCCTTGAATGTCCACCAAATTTGACACGGGCATCACTCATTCAACCATCTTGCGCAAAAGTTTGTTTTGTTTGTTTTGTTTTGCTATTTTAAATCGTTTTTACTGTGCGCACCTGACAACATTTAGGTCTGGATGCAGATTCGCGGCATTCGGCTATAACCGGCTATTTAAAACTTTGCAAGGAACCGACCAGAATAACATTTTGAACTTTGGTTCGTGCCTTGGTGATGTATTGAAGCAAACCTATAGATGCAAATACGAAGCGACGAAACTAGTGAACCTGACCCTTGAGTTATCTACCGTAACCTGTTTGCTTTGACACTGCAGGCAACGGCACGCCCGCTCGCATTCCTCTGCCTTATAAATGCCCTCCACCTCCTTGGCTCCCCAATCAGATCGAATCCCTCTTTCCTAGTGCATCCACACACTCCATTCCACTGCCTCTTCCGCTCCACCCCGTGGAGATGGGGGTCACGGAGTGCGACGACGGGCCGGCGATCGGCATCGACCTCGGGACGACCTACTCCTGCGTGGCCGTCTGGAGGAAGTCGCACAACCGCGTTGAGGTCATCGCCAACGACCAGGGCAACTTCACCACGCCGTCCTGCGTTGCCTTCACCGATGCATGGAGGCTCATCGGCGACGCGGCTGTGAACCAGGCCGCCATGAACCCCGTCAACACCATCTTCGGTGAGATCAGATATCTTACCCTAGCTACTCCTTGATGCATAACTGCTTTCATCTTACACCTGCGGAGTAGAATTTTAATTTATGCTAAAAGCTTATTCTCTTCGGCTACCAAATGATTAGTCCGATAGCCTTTTTGTGTAATTATTAGTCCAATGCCAGATCTTTTTTTAGGGGAACCGCTGCCATCCGCTTCCAGATCTCTGACTTTGTTTAGGAGCAGTTCTATTCCTACGTATGAGTTATACGAAAAATTTAAGCGACGGTTAGCTAAAATCAGGGAGCAGTCACCAAACTTTTTTTTTTTGACATCAGGAGCAGTCAGCCAGTCACCAAGCTAAGTGAACAGTTTGCACAGTTTTTTTGGTGATAGGGATTCCATTTTCTGTGTTGATTTCTTCTCCCAAAAGTTTCTTGACTAGTTTCTTATCCCAAGATGATAGTAATAACAAAGAATTTTTTCCCAGAAAAAAAAAGTGGTATCTGTTTCGAGAAAAGGTAGTATATCTGATTATGGCACAATATACATTTGTTTAGTTTCCGCGAAGCTAGCAAGCCCTTCCAACTTATCATTAATTCATATGCTGGTGCAAGCTAGCTTTACATTGAAGATGCACGGGTGGTCTGTGTATGCGATTTGTACCATAATGTGCAGAGTGATTTACTCACACGTCTCAAAAGAAAGTAAAATTTGCATATCTATTAATTTTCTTCTTCTGAATGTTTGCATGGCTATATCCTTGCTAGAAAAAATACACATGACCAATAACGAATCTTTATTCCATTCAGATGTGAAACGACTTATTGGCCGGCATTTTAGCGATGCGTTGGTGCAAGGAGACATCAAAACGTCCACGTGGCCATTCAAAGTTGTCTCAGGTCCCAGCGACCGGCCGATGATCGTGGTGCAGTATATGGACGAGGAGAAGCAGTTTAAGGCCGAGGAGATCTCGGCCATGGTTCTCGGCAAGATGCGGGAGATCGCCGAGACCTACCTCGGCACCGAGGTGAAGAATGCTGTCATTACCGTCCCGGTCTACTTCACGGATTCCCAGAGGCAAGCAACCATTGATGCCGGCACCATCGCCGGCCTTAATGTCATGCGCATCATCAACGAGCCCTCTGCCGCTGCCCTTGCCTATGGTTTGAGCAAGATGTCACCCAGTGACGAAGTCAAGACTGTGCTTTGTTTGATCTTGGTGGCGGTACCTTGGACGTCTCCATTGTCAAAGTAGATCCGAGTGCCCACATTGACATGGGCATCTTTCAGGTCAAGGCCACGGCCGGTGACACCCACCTCGGCGGCGAGGATTTCAACACCCACATGGTAAAACACTTAGTGCGGGAGTTCCTTAAGAAGTACAAGATGAATGACATCAGGAAAAACCCAAGGGCGCTTCGCCGGCTCAGGACGGCCTGCGAGAAGGCCAAGAGGGTGCTCTCCTGTGCGTCCCAGGCCACCGTTGAGATCGACTCGCTTCACGACGGCATCGACTTCCATGGGGTCATCACCCGCACAAAGTTCGAGGAGCTCAACATGGACCTCTTCAGCAATTGCATCGTGCATGTGGAGAAGTGCCTGAGCGACGCCAAGATGGACAAGTCTATGATCGATGACATCTTGCTCTTGGGTGGCTCCTCCCGGATCCCAAAAGTCCAAGAGCTCCTTCGGGATTTCTTCGACGGGAAAGAACTCTGCACAAGTATCAACCCGGACGAGACCGTCGCCTACGGTGCCGCTGTAAAGGCAGCGCTCCTCAACGACGAGGGCTTCAAGGAAGTGCGGGATGCAGTCCTGCTCGAGGTCACCCCGCTCTCACTTGGGGTGGAGACGGAAGGTGGTGTCATGAGCGTGCTGATCCCGAAGACCACTACCATCCCGGTCAAGAAGGAGAGGGTTTACACGACTTGCTACGACAACCAGACCCAGGTGCTGTTTCTGGTGTACCAAGGCGAGGGGTCGGAAACCAAGGACAATATCCTCCTCGGGAAGTTCACTCTCGGTGGCATCCCCCGAGCGCCCAGGGGCGAGCCGAAGATCAACGTCACCTTTGAAATCGATGCTGACAGCATACTGCAGGTACGGGCAACAAGAACATAACTATCACCGATGACTAGGGGCGGCTGAGCGTGGAGGAGATCGAGCGTTGATGCGTGATGATAAAAAGTACAATACTATCACCTTTGAAATCGATGCTGACAGCATACTGCAGGTACGGGCAACAAGAACATAACTATCACCGATGACTAGGGGCGGCTGAGCGTGGAGGAGATCGAGCGTTGATGCGTGATGATAAAAAGTACAATACTATCACCTTTGAAATCGATGCTGACAGCATACTGCAGGTACGGGCAACAAGAACATAACTATCACCGATGACTAGGGGCGGCTGAGCGTGGAGGAGATCGAGCGTTGATGCGTGATGATAAAAAGTACAATACAGAGGACATCTGGAAAATGTAGAAAAGCGGAGGCGTATGGGTGGCCCAGGCTTGAGGAGGCTGAAAAAGAATTCATGCTGGCCTTGTCTCGACGTTTGGCACTTGCGCAGGTGGCGCTCCTCGTCGAATTTAAGTTTTTGTTTTTCAGAACCTATTATTCTGGCCGTTGTGATTTCAAAAACGGTGGTGGTTCAACGTCCTGTCTGCTTGAATACCTTCAGTCTTTTGTACGATTAAATCTAGTTGTTGAATTGTTTCAAAAAAACATGCGGGCCATCATAACTTTGATGCTTTGGGAGCTATTGAAACACTAGAACTCTTTGAGGCTGGTCATAGTGGGAGAAACATAGATGTCACATAAACAAAAATGGTGAGGTGGCAAGTAGTTAATGAGGAGAGAGGCAAATAGAGTAGCATAATATGTTATCATCACATAGCGCTTTTCAATGCAAAATGGACACATCTATGTTACCACATGTATGCCACTACCCACAATGAAGATAGTAACATAGATTAGTAACATATGTATGCTACTAGTCTAAGTTACTCTCCACTATGACCAGCTTGAGGGTGCCTCGCCTTTGCTAGAGGTGGTTGTTGATGTTAAACGAGAGAGAAGCTGGACTGCTCAAGATTCTACTTTATTTTGAAACTTTAAAATGTTTTGTAGCTCAAACCGACGGTCGAATTGAAAAACCATTTTGACATAAAAAAATTGATGGACGAGACCTTTACAACTAGATCCTATGTTGGTATGTATCAACAAAAAAATTTCAGGTCAAAATTACCAGACCTAGTATAAGTTATCGTGCATGCACAATGCATATTACCATGTTGTTCGAAGAGAAGTCATCAGGGTTATGGTCTTTTAACAAACCCTTCCACCATGTCCAAAACTTACCCACGGCACCCCTCATCAAGGCTACAATGGTGTTTGTGCCTAAGTTATGCGGTGTATCTATTGACATCATGTTCACACGGAAGTTATCGGGTGTGTGTATTCAACAACTATTTTGCCCAAGTAAAAAATTATCGCAATGCTTGTACCTAAGTTACCAGGTCCGTGGTACGTATATTACCGTACTATTTAACAAAAAACTTATTGGCGATATGTTTTCCAACAACATCCTCCCCCATCAAAGTTACTGGGGTGTTTGTATGTAAGTTATCGGGTATGCGATGTGTCTATTACCATCATATTTATAAAGAAGTTACCGGTGGTTTGTTTTCCAACAACACCCATGCCCCATCAAAGTTAGTGCGATGTTTATATCTAAGTTATCAGGTCTGCGGTGTGTCTATTACCATCATATTTATATAGAAGTTATCTGTGTTTTGTTTTCCAACAACTCTCCCCTTCCCAACCACGTCAAAGTTATCGCGGTGTTTGTATCCAAGTTATCAGGTCTGTGATGAGTCTATTACCAGCATATTTATAAATAAGTTATCAGTGGTATGTTTTCCAGTAACCCCCATACCCCCCTCAAAGTTACAGTGGTGTTTGTACCTAAGTTATCAGGTATGCAGTGTGTCTATTACTATCATATTTATAAAGAAGTTATCGGGGGGGGGGGGGGGGGGGGGAGGGGTTGTATTCGACAACTTTTTTGCCCAGGTAAAAAGTTACCACAATGTTTGTACCTAAGTTATTAGGTTTGCGATACGTATAGTACCGTGCTATTTAACACGAAAGTTACCGACAATATGTTTTTCAACAACATCCGCCATTAAAGTCATCACGGGTATTGTGTACCTAAGTTATCAGGTCCGCGGTGTGTCTATTACCATTGTATTTATACATCAGTTATAGGGGTGTGTAGTCAACAACATTTTTGACGCAGGTAAAAACGTTACCGTAGTGTTTGTACCTAAGTTACTAGGTCTGCATTGTATTACCATCATATTTATATGGAAGTTATCAAGAGTGTGTATTCAATAACTTTTTTCCCAGCGAAAAAATTATTGTAGTGTTTGTATCTAAGTTATCAAGTCCGCCATATGCATATTACCATACTATTTTACACAAAACTTATCGACGACATGGTGTAAGAGAAAGTAAATCTCCCAAATTAAAATGGATCTCCTGTATTTTCTTAGGTAAAAAAACGTAGAAAAAAGAAATGATAGACAGGAAAACATCGATGAGATGTGCGAGTACAAGAGCCTGCCTCAACTTGAATTTATAAAAATAACCTAACATGTATCTAATCACATCATAGAGCTAGCCTAGATGCTTGTTGGGCTTGAGCTAATACTACTCACCCACCATGTCCTAGGTACGAGTCCCCAAGTTTGCCTTTTTTTTACTGAGATTAAAAGGAGACCTCCCAAGCAAGAGAGTTGCGGATATCGGGGATAGAGCGTGATTTTCGGATTGCGGAAAAGAGGGACAGTTGGAACGGCTTGCGGCGATCGTTAGATTCAAAACTGACGGGATTAGAATCGTTCAGATATGTTCCCAAATTCCGAACGTTTCGAATTTACATATATCGTTTCATACATATAGATAGATTTTCTCTATACATATAGTATATCGTTTCACACACACACACACACACACACACACACACACCAAGGATAATGAAACCAGGAGCATCACCATCCAAAAAACAGCAGAATTAGAAACAAAAGCATGTCTAGCTAAATTGTGTCCCACGTAATTAGCTTCCCTGAAGCAGTGATGTATGGAAATTGAGCAAATCCAATATGCAATCTGAAAACAATTTATGAGAATTGCATAATAGAGAGACCAGACCTAGATAACCAATTGATTCGATTAGGCACAGGCCTTTGAAGAGAGCAGTTGTTAGAGATATAACACGCGATCAAAACAATGAAGAACGAAATCTTCACAGAGATACATGAGATTTTAACGTAGAAAACCCCTTCAAGGCGAAGGGAAAAAACATGCGCACCAGCCAACGAACTTCACTATATCGGAAGAGGTTACAAACTTCGGGGATTTACAACAGATCAACTTATCCCGTGCGATGGCTTACAAGAGGTGTATATAACATTGGTAACCTAGGTCAATACTGATCCACACCCCCCATGCACACCCCCAGGCGTCCCCGAAAGGGCAAGCCCACATCGGCAAACTTCAGACTCCGCTCCGCCCCAAGTATACGAGCCACATGCCGGAGCTCCACTCCGCTCGATAGAAGTTAGCCTTTATCTTTACACTTGAATTTGGATCACAACTTAACAAACTACCCCTTGAGACAAATTCCATATTGTGGCATGAACAAGATCCTTTTCCCCGAAGAAAAAAATAAAACACATTCGACGCCAAAAAAGCCGCTAGGGCTAATGTGTTATACCAACTAAGTCTGAGCAAAGCTCAAAGTTAGCAACACAAACTGACTTTGTCAACATATCAACAGGATTATCATGAGTACTATTTTTTGCATACTTTCAGTTTACCTCGAGCAACAATGTTTTGAACATAATGGTATTTAATATCATTGTGCTTTGTTCACTCATGGAACATCTGATCTTTAGTAAGGTATATGGCACTTTGACTATCACAAAATAGATTAATGCAAGAATTATCTCCACAAAGCTCAGCATACAAATCTTTCAGCCAAACTGATTCTTTACATGCTTCTCCAATAGCCATGTATTCTGCCTAAGTGGTAGATTAGGGAACAATTGGCTGCAGCGTTGCCCTCCAACTCATGGCACAACCACCAACAATGAACAATGATTTAAGGGACCTCCTCTTATCCATATCGTTTGAAGGAAAATCTGAATCCACATAGCCAACTAGTCCCTCACCCGTCCTGCCAAATTTCAAACAAGCATGGGAAGTGCCACGAGGATGCCTGAAAATCCATTGAACAACCTTCCAATGTTCTTTACCAGGGATAATGTGTATCAACTGAGCAAACTGATTGCAAATGACATATCAGGACGAGAACACACCATGACATTTCTAATATAAATGGCGCTAGACTGCCCACCGTTCTGGATACATTGCGCGCGTTGCCTTTTTCACCACCCGATCGATTAACTAAAATGATTTTTTGGCTGCTGGCGGCTGGTCAACCGTCCGGTGTTTTCCACGTTCATGTCCGCTTCAAGAGAGGATGACGGGTGGGGTCGTGAGGCTGCGGGGGCAGCGAGCAGCGCATGTGTTTCTGTGGAGGCACTTGAATGATTGGCTGAGGGTGGGTTGTTCTTGATTGGATGAGGGTGACATGAGGAGGTTGATTCCCGCTGGTCTACTTGGCTGATCTCTTCCATGCCATGGCAGTGGTCCCGGTTACCATTTGATCCCACATTCAGTGTGTTGAGTAGATCGGATGAACTAGAGGAGCGACGAGAAGAGCCAGGACCAATCCTCTCTCGAAAACCTAGCGTACCAGGACCATTCCTCTTTCTCCTCGAGCCCCAGATCACTCTGCCCCGTCCGGCAGCAAAGCTGCAGAGGAACCCACCTAGTCGAGCCCCCACCCCGCCGGCTTTCTACAGAGCAGAAGAGGTTGATCATGGCTCCCATCACCCGTCACAGGTGAGATCTTTCTTCACCGTTTACTCATCTTCGCATGGTAATCTGAGCTCATCTCCTGATTCATGGCTTCCTCTTTTTTTGTTCTTATGCAGGCAGGGTTAACGAGGAGGAGGTTGTCATTGAAGAGGCAACATGGTAGCTTGGCGGACACCTCTCCTTATATCCTCCCAACAAGGGAAGGCTCGATGGTCCATGGCATCACCGCTGTCATCCTCGACAGTAGGAGCATGGGCCGCAGAAAAGGTCGGCTCTTGCGCCATCGTCTGCCCACTCGAGAAGCCCACCCTCCCACCCGTCGTCCACGCCCCCTCCTCCTCAGGCCGTTCTTGTCTCTTCAGGCAGGTGAGCTCCTTCCTCCTCTCTCGACCCCTTTGATTTTGTGTTGGTAGATGTGTTTGCTGTTGGTTCTGCTGCTACCAGGCTTGGCTGCTGCTTGGCCTAACTCTACTTATGTGGTTGCTATGTTTATATGTTATTGGTTGCCCCCATATTTGGTTATTTGTGAATCTGAAAACACTTTGTAAGAAGCAAGGATTGAACAGAAGGCTATGAGCCAATGGGAAGAGCTTCATTTTCTGTTTTTTAAGAATTGATGAAGGACATGTCATATGTTCAGTTGCTAACATTCTCTCTATGTGACCATTAGTGCCGGTTCCAACGGCTAGGCGGGCGGCGCTCATTAGTACCAGTTTGTGGCGAACCTTTAGTACCGGTTCATGCCACGGGCTGGTACTAAAGAGGTGGTGGCAGGCTGTTGTTAGACTGGGGCCCCACCAGCACCTTTAGCACCGGTTCATGCCACAAAGCGGTACTAGAGGTTTTAGTTGATTCTTTTTAATATTGAAGAATATTATAGCTTTGTTTAAGTGGATCATAGCAAAATATTTTAATTGAGCCACCAACCGGGATTAAAGGTCTTGTCCTGGTGGTGGCTAAAATTAGTCCCACCTCGCCAAGCAAGAGGGATTCGCAGCGGTTTATAAGCCCTGAGTGCAGAGACGAGGAACGATGAAGGAGAGGCGCAATGCTCATCTGCACGTTGCTTAGCTTCAGGCCTTGAGGAAATGGTGTATACTGCACGGAGCTATGTGTAGTTTCTCCAGGCCTGAAGCTAAGCAACGTATCTACTTTTTCTCACGCTTTTCCTCTTGTTTTGGACTCTAATTTGCATGATTTGAATAAAACTAACCCCGGACTAACGCTGTTTTCAGCAGAACTACCATGGTGTTGTTTTTGTGCAGAAATAAAAGTTCTTGGGGAACGAACTTTGCGAGGATTTTTTTATATCAATAATAAGAATTTCTGGAGCCAAGACCCACCAGAGAGGGGCCCCTGGTTGGGCACAACCCACCAAGGCGCGCCCCCTCTCCTGGCGCGCCCAGGTGGGTTGTACCCACCTGGTGGCTCTGTTGATGACCCCCCTGATACTATAAATTCACATTACTTCAGAAAAAATCAGGGAGAAAGAATTATCACGATCCACAAGACGGAGCCGCCGCCAAGCCCTGTTCTTCCTCGGGAGGGCAGATCTGGAGTGCGTTTGGGGCTCCGGAGAGGGGGATCTTCGTTCTTCGTCATCACCAACCAATCTCCATCGCCAATTCCATGATGCTCCCCACCGGGAGTGAGTAATTCCTTCGTCGCCAATTCCATGATGCTCCCCACCGGGAGTGAGTAATTCCTTCGTAGGCTCGCTGGTCGGTGAGGAGTTGGATGAGATTCATCATGTAATTGAGTTAGTTTTGTTAGGGCCTGATCCATAGTATCCACTATGTTCTTAGATTGATGTTGCTATGACTTTGCTATGCTTAATGCTTGTCACTTTGGGCCCGGGTGCCATGAACTCATATCTGAACCATTTATGAATTCATCATTATATCCATGTTTTCGATCCGATCTTGCTAGTTATAGTCACCTACTACTTTTATGATCCGACAACCCCGGAGTGACAACAATAGGGCCCACTCTCGGTGATGATCGTAGTTTGAGGAGTTCATGTATTCACTATGTGTTAATGCTTTGTTCCGATTCTGTATTAAAAGAAGGCCTTAATATCCCTTAGTTTCCAATATGGACCCCGCTGCCACGGGAGGGTAGGACAAAAGATGTCATCCAAGTTCTTTTAATAAAGCACGTATGACTATTTACGGAATACATGCCTACATTATATCGATGAACTAGAGCTAGTGCCGTATCGCCCTAGGTTATAGCTGTCTCATGATGAATATCATCCAACAAGTCACCGATCCAATGCCTACGAAATTTTCCTATATTGATCTTGCTAAGTTACTACTACTACTGCTACTATTACACTTGCTACAAAATACTGCTATCACTGTTACTGTTACTATTGCTGCTGTCACTACAATCAAAACTATCATATTACTGTGCTAGTGATCACTTTGCTGCAGATAATTACTCTCCAGGTATGGTTGAATTGACAACTCAACTGCTAATACCTTCAAATATTCTTTGGCTCCCCTTGTGTCGAATCTATAAATTTGGGTTAAATACTTTACCCTCGAAAACTGTTGCGATCCCCTATACTTGTGGGTTATCAAGACCTTTTTCTGGCACCGTTGCCGGGGAGCATAGCTATATTTGTTGAGTCACTTGGGATTATTGTCATATTATCACTATGAAGAATCTAAAGGATCCAAATACTAAGATATTTCCCTCAGGTACGAGGGGAGGTAAGAAACTGCCATCCAGTTCTGCTTTAGATTCACCTTCTGTTATGAGTAAACTTGCAACACTACCACCACATGCTATTAATTTTTATATGTCGCAAGTTATTGATGATGCTACTTCTACTATGAATGATGCTTATGGTGATGCTAGTACCTTGCTTGATAATGATGATGTGCCACTTGGTGAATTTCTTGATGAACAAATTGCTAGAGTAATACAACATGATGTTGTTAAATCTGATGATGAGCTTGAAACTGAAACTCCTGAAACACTTGCTAGAACTAGCCCTCCTAGATATGAATTGCCTAAGGTATCAGAAGGTTATGTTATGAGTGAAGAAGCAACTAGAGGTATTCTTGCTTGTAGTGATAGAGATGATCTAGAGAAATTATTACACAAGTATAAAGAAAAATCTCTGAATGCTAGAATGAAATGTGATCCTAAGTTTGCTACCTCACCTATCTTTTTTGATGATAAGGATTATGAATTCTCTCTCGACCCAGAGTTAATTACTTTGGTTGATTCTGATCCTTTCCATGGTTATGAAACTGAAACTGTTGTGGCACATCTTACTAAGTTGAATGATATAGCCATCCTTTTTACTCATGATGAGAAAACTTGCTATTACTTTATACTCAAATGATTTCCTTTCTCATTAAAGGGTGATGCTAAATCTTGGTACAATGCTCTTGCTCTTGGTTGTGTGCGTAGTCCCCAGGATATGATTTATTACTTCTCTCTAAAATATTTTCCTTCTTATAAGAAACAAGCTGCCTTACAGGAAATATTTAACTTTATGCAAATTAAAGAAGAGAGTCTCCCACAAGCTTGGGGCAGGCTTTGCCAATTACTTAATGCTTTGCCTGATCATCCTCTTAAGAAAAATGAAATACTTGATATCTTCTATAATGGACTAACAGATGCTTCTAGGGACTTCCTAGATAGTTGTGCTGGTTGTGTTTTCAGGGAATGAACTGTTGGACAAGCTGAAGAATTATTGAATAATATATTGAAAAATTATGATGATTGGACTATTCCTGAACCACCACCTAAACCCACTCCGAAGAAGAGGGGTATATTATATCTGAGTCCTAAAGATATGCAAGAGACAAAGAAATCTATGAAGGAAAAAGGTATTGCGGCTGAAGATGTTAAAAATTTACCTCTCATTGAAGAAATACATGGGCTTAATACACTACCAATGCCTAAGGTGGTAGAGGTAAATTCTCTTATGAAGTTCGATGATAATGATAATCCTCACAATATGCATCCTAGTCAATGCCTTTATGAGTTTGAAAACTACATTAGAAAACAAGATCACTTCAATACAAATGTTATGAAACAATTGAAATATAATTCTAATATGATTGCTCGCTTGAGTGACTTATTATTTAGAATATCAAATGATGTTAGAGGTGTTGTAAAACATGCTTCTATGGTTCAAACTCAGTTAGAACAAGTTGCTAAATCACAAAGAGAATTGCTTGATGAAATGAATCATAATATGCATGACTTTGCTGTTAGAGTTGCAACTAGAGGAGGTAAAATGACTCAGGAACCACTTTATCCTGAGGGACACCCAAAAAGAATTGAACAAGATTCACAAAGAAATAACACTAGTGCACATAGTCCTTCTAGAAAGAAAAATAAGAAGAAAGATGATAGGACTTTGCACACTTCTAGTGAACCTGAAAAAGAGAAACCTCCTGATAATGAAATTTCTATCTCAGATGCTGAAACTCAGTCTAGTAATGAACACTCACCTGGTGATAATGAAAAGGATAATGATGAGGTTCATGAAGACTCTCAACCAATTAATAGTAACGAACCAGATAATGATGTTGAGATAGAACCACCAGTTGATCTTGATAACCCACAACCTAAGAATAAAAGGTGTGATAAAGTGACTTCATGGCTAGAAAACACGATACAGAAAAAGAACCGTGGGTTCAAAAACCTATGACTTTTCCACCAAAGTCAACTAAAAAGAAAGATGCTGAAGAATTTGAACGCTTTGCTGAAATGCTGAGGCCAGTCTTTTTGCGTACTCGCTTGACTGATATCTTGAAAATGCCTCCTTATGCAAAGTATATGAAAGACATCATCACAAGTAAGAGAAAAATCCCGGAAGCTGAAATCTCCACTATGCTTGCTAATTATACTTTCAAAGATGGAGTACCTAAAAAACTTGGAGATCCTTGTATACCAACTATGCCTTGCTCTATAAAAAAGAATTATGTGAAAACTGCTTCGTGTGATTTAGGAGCTGGTGTTAGTGTTATGCCTTTCTCTTTATATAAAAGACTTGACTTGAATAAACTCACACCTACTGAAATATCTTTGCAAATGGCTGACAAATCAACTGCCATACCTATCGGTATCTGTGAGGATGTGCCCGTTGTTGTTGCTAATGTTACTATTTTGACTGACTTTGTTATACTTGAGATGCCCGAGGACGAAAACATGTCGATTATCCTTGGTAGACCCTTCTTGAATACTGCAGGGGCTGTTATTGATTGCAATAAAAGCAAAGTCACTTTTCATATTAATGGTAATGAGCATACGGTGCACTTTTCGAAGAAACAATTCCAAGTGAATGGTATTAATGTTATTGAAAAATCTCCGACAATCACTATTGGAAGTTTTCAAATACCTCTACCTACTGTCAAAAAGAAATATGAAATGCTTATTGTTGGGGAAATGCATATCCCTATTGAGGTAACTTAGTGATTTACGAAAGTTCTTCAGTTTCATGCTAATCGAAAGTGGTTGTTAATAAGACTTGATAAACCTTATTAATGAATCATTTTTGAACGGTACGAAGTTGATGAATTTACTAAGCACTACTTTCTATCCATACTTTTTATTCTCTGTTTTTACTAGTTAAATAAAATAAAATGCCATGTTTTGTCTATTTTTTGAATTTCCCGTGCAATAAAAAAATGACCCAAAAATAAAAGTTCTCAGAATGCCCTGAAAATTTTATATGGCTGTTTCCTGAATATTTAAGGAGTTTTAGTGCAAAAATAACCAGAGGGGGGGGTGCATCAGGTGGCACAACCCACCTGGGCGCGCCAGCACCCCCTGGCGCGCCCTGGGGGGTTGTGGTCCCCACGTGGGCCCCCTCACTTATCTCTTTAGCCCTCATCATCACTCAATTCCAAAAAAAATCTCCATTGCTCTCTCTCCCGTGTTCTTGAGCTCAAACTCGCAGATTTCGATCTCTTTGCTCGAAGCTCCGTTTCTGAAACTGTTTCGCGGGATTGTTGCTTGGTATGTGACTCAACCATTTGTCCAATTAGTTTTTGTTTCAGTGGTTTATACTTTGAATAATTAGTTACTCTTGGTGCTGCTGTAGATGTGCTTGCATGTTCAATTCTTAGTGTTCTAAGTAGTTTGAATGCTTGCTATGACCTCTATGTATCCCTATGAGTAGTTGCTATTAGTTTTATAAAGTTTTGTTGACAAAATTTTGTCACCCCAAAATTTTTATTTTCAGAAAATTTTACACGGACATGATGAACCTATTTGGAAGGAGTTCTTCGAGGAGATGATCCTCGGGGGCATCTTCTAGTGACAGTTTTGCTCGCCGATCTTATGTTGAACCAAGTGAAAGTTCCACGCGAGATGCCGCCACCAAAACATGCTTATGGCCTTGCAATGAATATATGATGCAAGTGGGCATTAAGGAGGAATTTGAGCAATATGTTCACAATGCCGGTCTTGGTCTCTACCTTTCAGATAAGTGTGAACAACACCAATTTCTCACTGAATCATTTGTCAAAGGATTTAAATATTTTCCACGGGAGTCTAGGGTGTCGTTTATGCTTTATGATAATCCCTATACTATTCCACTGGAGAATTTTGCTTACCACTGCAAACTTCCATTTTGGGGTTCGCTTGATGAGCCACCAAAGGCTGAGTATGAGTCTTTCTTGACTAGCCTTTGTTATGGTGAAAATAGAGGAGTGAGACAAGGAAGAATAAAGAGCATTCACTTTCCCGCAATTCAGTACCTTGCATTATTTAATGGGAAATGTATAGTAGGCAAGAAAGACTGTAGCATACTTTGTGCGCCAGACTTGAGCCTCATTCACGCCACTCTCACTAGTGAAAGGAATTATATCCATGGAGCAATTGTTGCACGTAGACTCCAGCATAACGCTAACAGTGGTTGGTTCTATGGTGGAATTTATGCCACAAGTCTAGCACGAGGGCTGGGTATTTCACCTTTGCCCTTTGATCCCATCCTACCCACTCGGTATTTAGATTTTGATGACTTAAAAGAGCATAAGATTCTCAAGGGAAGGGCTGATTACTTCACTTATAATTTGCTATTTAACCAATCACATGTTGTGGACACATATTTGCCTGCACCTGCTCTCTTTGATTATCACAGCAAGGAAATATATTTTGTTCTTGAGAGCGAGGCCCGAGCTCACAACGCAGCAGTGTTAGCGACACGGCATGCTGAGGCCTGCGCACCGAGAGCCTCCGTGAGCTACCACGCCGGCTACTACCCTCCAGGCTACTGATCGATTACCAAGTTAGGCCAAAAGCCTAAGCTTGGGGGAGTACGTGTTTCTCACCGACATTATATTCATGTTCACATATCATTCTTTCTTTCGGTGTTCACACTTTTTCATTGTATCGTCCATGCTTAGATTTATTTTCTTGCTTTCTTCTTGTGTGTTTGAAAAACTTTAGAAAAAAAAATAGTTGTAGTAATTTACTTTCTATGCATGCTTAGTAGTAGTACTAAAAAGAAAAACCAAAAAGATTTCCTTGTTCTTCTTTTGCTTGTTGGGAGCTTTCCCGTGTAAATAGTTTATCTCATTTTTGCTTTTCCCTTTTATTTGCCTGTTCAAGAAAACCAAAAACTCCAAAAATATTTCGGTGTGTTTCTCTGAATTTCTTTTCTTTTTATTCGAATTGTACCAAGGAGAAGACCACGATGAAAATATTGAGTGGCTCTCATATGAATAATTGCTGAACTAATAAAGAGCACATTTACCTTGTATTCTCCTGTTGAATAAAATGTTTTGCAGATTCCAGCTTAGTCCATGGCACTCTTGCACTATTATTATTTTCATATCATTTGGTCGTGCAAGTGAAAGGCAATAATGACGATATTCGATGAGCTGGTCGTGGCAAGGAGAAACTGGTATGAACTTGACTTATTCTGTATGTGTAAATATGTTTAACCTAGTATCCAGGCTTCAACCCATTATGATTAAACATGTTTGCAATGACAATTAAAGATTATAGTTTCTCATGCCATGCATAAGTAGCTAGGAGTGGATAATGATTTATCTTGGATATCAACATAACGTTAAGACGATTGTGATGTAGTATGATGATATGGTATCCTCCTCTGAATGTTCGAGTGGCTTGACTTGGTACATGTTCATGCTTGTGCACTACAAAAAAAAAGACACATCCGTGACATTTTGGGCCGAACGAATTTTTTTCCTGTCATACTTATGACACTTTTATGACAATAATTGTGACAAAACCCAGTATCATCATAGATGTGGTGGGCTCCTACTTCAATGACAAAAAATCATGACAGAAAATGGGCTTTTCGTCCTGGGCGGGCCGGAGACGCAGCTATGTGACATTCTTTGGGCCGTCCATGACGGAAAAAACCATGGTAGAAGCAAGAGCGAGGAAAATATCGGGGTGTTCCCGGTTACGGTGGGTGGTCGGGGCCGAGCGATGCATGTTTCTCTCGTACACGTACGCGCATGTGTGCGAGCCGTTGGGCTCTAACTGAACCCGAGCGAGGCGTTCGCCTACTGAACCCGAGCGATTGCACTACAGGCTACGCGTTACTTAACCCGAGCGATCGATCGATGGCTGTTAACTGAACCTGATCGAGCGATTCCTTCGCTACTGCTGCTAACTAAAGCCGATCAATGCTGCCTCTGGATGAACAGTGAGCGTTTTTGGGGGGGTTTGGATGAACAGTTCCCGATGGGGGTGGATGAACAGGACCCCGTGGTGTTGCCTCTGGATGAACAGGACCCCGATCGATCGAGCCGGTTGGGGCTGGATGAACAGGACCCCGTGGAGGGCTGGATGAACATGACCATCCCGTGGAGGAATGGATGAATAGTAGATGGTGGAGGGATGGATGAACAGTAGCCCATGGAGGGGTGGTTGAATAGGAGCCCGTGGAGAGAGCTGGTTGAACAGTAGCCGGTGGAGTAGCACACGGTGGATGCTGGATGAACAGGAGCCCGTGGATGAACAGTCGTAGGTGGAGGCTGGAGGAGGTCGATGGTGGATGAACAGTAGCCCGTGGAGGCTGGAGGGGGTCAACGGTGAAGATGAACAGTATCCCGTGGAGTTCCGTTTTGCGGTACGCCACACCCCTCCCGATGAACAGGACCCCCGTTTCGCCCGCAGCACTCCAACACAAGTCCGTTTTCTCTGTTTGGCGGTACGCCAAACCCTTCCCGATCAATAGGACCCCGTTTCGACCGTAGGAGGTCCGACACAAGTCCGTTTCCTCCATTTTGCGGTACGCCACACCCCTCCCAATCAACAGGACCACGTTTCGACCGTAGGAGGTCGAACACAAGTCTGTTTCCTCCGTTTTGCGGTATGCCGGACCCCTCCCGATGAACAGGATCCTGTTTCGACTTTGGCCGGTCGAACACAAGGCTGTTTCATCCGTTTTACGGTATGCTAGGCCTCGTTTTCATCTGCTTTTCCATCCAAGCCCTCCCGATGAACACGACGACACATTCGGTTCTGACCCAGCCGGTTGGCTCCTCATGAACACGACGACGACGCTGTTAATCCATTCCG
The DNA here is from genome assembly GCF_018294505.1 of Triticum aestivum. Classification (NCBI taxonomy): domain Eukaryota; kingdom Viridiplantae; phylum Streptophyta; class Magnoliopsida; order Poales; family Poaceae; genus Triticum; species Triticum aestivum. Next base: position 577,759,484 of record NC_057809.1, on the reverse strand, counting down.
ACCCAGCCATGTACACGAACCCTGGCCGTACGTATGCGCGAGTAGGCATTCGAGACCCCGCCCGTATGTACGTGCGTGGCCGTATTTTCTTTCTTGCACACTAGCCGCTATACATACGTGTAGATCGACCAGTATGTACGTCCATGTTCGTGACCAGAATGACAACACTACGTACACTTCGACCAGGTGGGTCCCGACTGTCAGGCACTTCCTTGCGTGCGAAGATGTAGCTGGTGGGTCCCACCAGTCAGGGGGCGAATCATTTTTTTTTGCCTGGACACACTTCCTTGCGTGCGAAGATGTAGCTGGTGGGTCCCAGCAGTCAGGGGGGAATCATTTTTTTCATGAAATATGGTGGCCTGTCCGGTGGGTCCCTGTTGTCAGGTGTAGGAATAATTATTTTGCGTGTAATAAGGAGGCACTTCCTTGCAGCTGCCATGGACCCAGCTGTCAATCTCTCCACGTACAGTACTCTTCCGATGGAAGTCGGTCGTTGACCACATTGACCACACCTAGGTCTTCCGATGGAGAGCACCAAAGCGGTGGACGACGGCGAGGCCTAGGAAGGAGACGACGCGGAGCCAGGGAAGACGCGGTTGTGGATGTCCACGCGGAGAGTGTTGGGTTTCGTAGTAATTTCAAAAATTTTCCTACGCGCACACAGGATCATGTGATGCATAGCAACGAGAAGAGAGTGTTGTCTACATACCCAATGCAGACCCACTGCGGAAGCGATGACACGACGTAGAGGAAGTAGTCGTACGTTTTCACGATCCAACCGATCAAGCACCGAAACTACGGCACCTCCGAGTTCGAGCACACGTTCAGCTCGATGACGATCCCCGGACTCCGATCCAGCAAAGTGTCGGGGAAGAGTTTCGTCAGCACGACGGCGTGGTGACGATCTTGATGAACTACAGCAGCAGGGCTTCGCCTAAACTCCGCTACAGTATTATCGAGGAATATGGTGGCAGGGGGCACCGCACACGGCTAAGGAATTGATCACGTGGATCAACTTGTGTCAACTTGTGTGTTTAGAGGTGCCCCTGCCTCCGTATATAAAGGAGGAGAGGAGGGGAGGCTGGCCGGCCAAGGGGGGAGGCGCAGGAGAGTCCTACTCCCTCTGGGAGTAGGATTCCCCCTCCAATCCTAGTCCAACTAGGATTCCTCGGAGGGGAAAAGAGGAGGAGGGGGCCGGCCACCTCTCCTAGTCCTAATAGGACTAGGGGAAGGGGGGGGGCGCGCAGCCCATCTAGGGCAGCCCCTTCTCTTTTCCACTAAGGCCCACTATGGCCCAAATAGCTCCCGGGGGGTTCCGGTAACCCTCCCGGTATTTCGGTAAAATCCCGATTTCACCCGGAACACTTCCGATATCCAAATATAGGCTTCCAATATATCAATCTTTACGTCTCGACCATTTAGAGACTCCTCGTCATGTCCGTGATCACATCCGGGACTCCGAACAACCTTCAGTACATCAAAATGCATAAACTCATAATATAACTGTCATCGTAACCTTAAGCGTGCGGACCCTACGGGTTCGAGAACAATGTAGACATGACCGAGACACGTCTCCGGTCAATAACCAATAGCGGGACCTGGATGCCCATATTGGCTCCTACATATTCTACGAAGATCTTTATCGGTCAGACCGCATAACAACATACGTTGTTCCCTTTGTCATCGGTATGTTACTTGCCCGAGATTCGATCGTCGGTATCCAATACCTAGTTCAATCTCGTTACCGGCAAGTCTCTTTACTCGTTCCGTAATACATCATCTCACAACTAACATATTAGTTGTAATGCTTGCAAGGCTTATGTGATGTGTATTACCGAGAGGGCCCAGAGATACCTCTCCGACAATCGGAGTGACAAATCCTAATCTCGAAATACGCCAACCCAACATCGACCATTGGAGACACCTGTAGTACTCCTTTATAATCACCCAGTTACGTTGTGACGTTTGGTAGTACCCAAAGTGTTCCTCCGGTAAACGGGAGTTGCATAATCTCATAGTCATAGGAACATGTATAAGTCATGAAGAAAGCAATAGCAACATACTAAACGATCGGGTGCTAAGCTAATGGAATGGGTCATGTCAATCAGATCATTCTACTAATGATGTGACCTCGTTAATCAAATAACAACTCATTGTTCATGGTTAGGAAACATAACCATCTTTGATTAACGAGCTAGTCAAGTAGAGGCATACTAGTGACACTCTGTTTGTCTATGTATTCACACATGTATTATGTTTCCAGTAAATACAATTCTAGCATGAATAATAAACATTTATCATGATTATAAGGAAATAAATAATAACTTTATTATTGCCTCTAGGGCATATTTCCTTCAGTCTCCCACTTGCACTAGAGTCAATAATCTAGATTACACTGTAATGAATCTAACACCCATGGAGCTTTGGTGCTGATCATGTTTTGCTCGTGGAAGAGGCTTAGTCAATGGGTCTGCAACATTCAGATCCGTATGTATCTTGTGAATCTCTATGTCTCCCACCTGGACTAGATCCCGGATGGAGTTGAAGCGTCTCTTGATGTGTTTGGTCCTTTTGTGAAATCTGGATTCCTTTGCCAAGGCAATTGCACCAGTATTGTCACAAAAGATTTTCATTGGACCCGATGCACTAGGTATGACACCTAGATCGGATATGAACTCCTTCATCCAGACTCCTTCATTTGCTGCTTCCGAAGCAGCTATGTATTCCGCTTCACATGTAGATCCCGCTACGATGCTTTGTTTAGAACTGCACCAACTGACAGCTCCACCGTTTAATATAAACACGTATCCGGTTTGCGATTTAGAATCGTCCGGATCAGTGTCAAAGCTTGCATCAACGTAACCTTTTACGATGAGCTCTTTGTCACTTCCATATACGAGAAACATATCCTTAGTCCTTTTCAGGTATTTCAGGATGTTCTTGACCGCTGTCCAGTGATCCATTCCTGGATTACTTTGGTACCTCCCTGCTAAACTTATAGCAAGGCTCACATCAGGTCTGGTACATAGCATTGCATACATGATAGAGCCTATGGCTGATGCATAGGGAACATCTTTCATATTCTCTCTATCTTCTGCAGTGGTCGGGCATTGAGTCTTACTTAATTTCACACCTTGTAACACAGGCAAGAACCCTTTCTTTGCTTGATCCATTTTGAATTTCTTCAAAATTTTGTCAAGGTATGTGCTTTGTGAAAGTCCAATTAAGCGTCTTGATCTATCTCTATAGATCTTAATGCCTAATATGTAAGCAGCTTCACCGAGGTCTTTCATTGAAAAACTTTTATTCAAGTATCCTTTTATGCTATCCAGAAATTCTATATCATTTCCAATCAGTAATATGTCATCTACATATAATATCAGAAATGCTACAGAGCTCCCACTCACTTTCTTGTAAATACAGGGTTCTCCGAAAGTCTGTATAAAACCAAATGCTTTGATCACACTATCAAAACGTTTATTCCAACTCCGAGAGGCTTGCACCAGTCCATAAATGGATCGCTGGAGCTTGCACACTTTGTTAGCTCCCCTTGGATCGACAAAACCTTCCGGTTGCATCATATACAACTCTTCTTCCAGAAATCCATTCAGGAATGCAGTTTTGACATCCATCTGCCAAATTTCATAATCATAAAATGCGGCAATTGCTAACATGATTCGGACGGACTTAAGCATCGCTACGGGTGAGAAGGTCTCATCGTAGTCAATTCCTTGAACTTGCCGAAAACCTTTTGCGACAAGTCGAGCTTTGTAGACAGTAACATTACCATCAGCGTCAGTCTTCTTCTTAAAAATCCATTTATTCTCAATTGCTTGCCGATCATCGGGCAAGTCAACCAAAATCCATACTTTGTTCTCATACATGGATCCCATCTCAGATTTCATGGCTTCAAGCCACTTTACGGAATCTTGGCTCACCATCGCTTCTTCATAGTTCGTAGGTTCATCATGATCTAGTAGCATGACCTCCAGAACAGGATTACCGTACCACTCTGGTGCGGATCTTACTCTGGTTGATCTACGCGGTTCAGTAGTATCTTGATCTGAAGTTTCATGATCATTATCATTGGCTTCCTCACTAACTGGTGTAGGTGTCACTGAAATAGTTTTCTGTGATGAACTACTTTCCAGTAAGGGAGCAGGTACAGTTACCTCGTCAAGTTCTACTTTCCTCCCACTCACTTCTTTCGAGAGAAACTCCTTCTCTAGAAATGATCCATTCTTAGCAACGAATGTTTTGCCTTCGGATCTGTGATAGAAGGTGTACCCAACAGTTTCCTTTGGGTATCCTATGAAGACACATTTCTCCGATTTGGGTTCGAGCTTATCAGGTTGAAGCTTTTTCACATAAGCATCGCAGCCCCAAACTTTAAGAAACGACAACTTTGGTTTCTTGCCAAACCACAGTTCATAAGGCGTCGTCTCAACGGATTTTGATGGTGCCCTATTTAACGTGAATGCGGCCGTCTCTAAAGCATATCCCCAAAATGATAGCGGTAAATCAGCAAGAGACATCATAGATCGCACCATATCTAGTAAAGTACGATTACGACGTTCGGACACACCATTACGTTGTGGTGTTCCGGGTGGCGTGAGTTGCGAAACTATTCCACAGTTTTTCAAATGTACACCAAACTCGTAACTCAAATATTCTCCTCCACGATCAGATCGTAGAAACTTTATTTTCTTGTTACGATGATTTTCAACTTCACTCTGAAATTCTTTGAACTTTTCAAATGTTTCAGACTTATGTTTCATTAAGTAAATATACCCATATCTGCTTAAATCATCTGTGAAGGTGAGAAAATAACGATATCCGCCACGAGCCTCAATATTCATTGGGCCACATACATCGGTATGTATGATTTCCAACAAATCTGTTGCTCTCTCCATAGTACCGGAGAACGGTGTTTTAGTCATCTTGCCCATGAGGCACGGTTCGCAAGTACCAAGTGATTCATAATCAAGTGGTTCCAAAAGTCCATCGGTATGGAGTTTCTTCATGCGCTTTATACCGATATGACCTAAACGACAGTGCCACAAATAAGTTGCACTTTCATTATCAACTCTGCATCTTTTGGCTTCAACATTATGAATATGTGTATTACTACTATCGAGATTCAATAAAAATAGACCACTCTTCAAGGGTGCATGACCATAAAAGATATTACTCATATAAATAGAACAACCATTATTCTCTGATTTAAATGAATAACCGTCTCGCATTAAACAAGATCCAGATATAATGTTCATGCTCAACGCTGGCACCAAATAACAATTACTTAGGTCTAATATTAATCCCGAAGGTAGATGTAGAGGTAGCGTGCCGACTGCGATCACATCGACTTTGGAACCATTTCCCACGCGCATCGTCACCTCGTCCTTTGCCAGTGCCCGCTTATTCTGTAGTCCCTGTTTCGAGTTGCAAATATTAGCAACAGAACCAGTATCAAATACCCAGGTGCTACTGCGAGCTCTAGTAAGGTACACATCAATAACATGTATATCACATATACCTTTGTTCACCTTGCCATCCTTCTTATCCGCCAAATACTTGGGGCAGTTCCGCTTCCAGTGACCAGTCTGCTTGCAGTAGAAGCACTCAGTTTCAGGCTTAGGTCCAGATTTAGGTTTCTTCTCTTGAGCAGCAACTTGCTTGCCGTTCTTCTTGAAGTTCCCCTTTTTCTTCCCTTTGCCCTTTTTCTTGAAACTAGTGGTCTTGTTAACCATCAACACTTGATGCTCCTTCTTGATTTCTACCTCCGCAGCTTTCAGCATTGCGAAGAGCTCGGGAATAGTCTTGTTCATCCCTTGCATATTATAGTTCATCACGAAGCTCTTGTAGCTTGGTGGCAGTGATTGGAGAATTCTGTCGATGACGCAATCATCCGGAAGATTAACTCCCAATTGAATCAAGTGATTATTATACCCAGACATTTTGAGTATATGCTCACTGACAGAACTGTTCTCCTCCATCTTGCAGCTATAGAACTTATTGGAGACTTCATATCTCTCAATCCGGGCATTTGCTTGAAATATTAACTTCAACTCCTGGAACATCTCATATGCTCCATGACGTTCAAAACGTCGTTGAAGTCCCGATTCTAAGCCGTAAAGCATGGCACACTGAACTATCGAGTAGTCATCAGCTTTGCTCTGCCAGACGTTCATAACATCTGGCGTTGCTCCAGCAGCAGGCCTGGCACCCAGCGGTGCTTCCAGGACGTAATTCTTCTGTGCAGCAATGAGGATAATCCTCAAGTTACGGACCCAGTCCGTGTAATTGCTACCATCATCTTTCAACTTTGCTTTCTCAAGGAACGCATTAAAATTCAACGGAACAACAGCACGAGCCATCTATCTACAATCAACATAAACAAGCAAGATACTATCAGGTACTAAGTTCATGATAAATTTAAGTTCAATTAATCATATTACTTAAGAACTCCCACTTAGATAGACATCCCTCTAATCCTCTAAGTGATTACGTGATCCAAATCAACTAAACCATAACCGATCATCACGTGAGATGGAGTAGTTTTCAATGGTGAACATCGTTATGTTGATCATATCTACTATATGATTCACGCTCGACCTTTCGGTCTCCGTGTTCCGAGGCCATATCTGCATATGCTAGGCTCGTCAAGTTTAACCTGAGTATTCTGCGTGTGCAAAACTGGCTTGCACCCGTTGTAGATGGACGTAGAGCTTATCACACCCGATCATCACGTGGTGTCTGGGCACGACGAACTTTGGCAACGGTGCATACTCAGGGAGAACACTTCTTGATAATTTAATGAGAGATCATCTTATAATGCTACCGTCAATCAAAGCAAGATAAGATGCATAAAAGATAAACATCACATGCAATCAATATAAGTGATATGATATGGCCATCATCATCTCGTGCTTGTGATCTCCATCTCCGAAGCACCGTCATGATCACCATCGTCACCGGCGCGACACCTTGATCTCCATCGTAGCATCGTTGTCGTCTCGCCAATCTTATGCTTTCACGACTATCACTACCGTTTAGTAATAAAGTTAAGCATTACATCGCGATTGCATTGCATACAATAAAGCGACAACCATATGGCTCCTGCCAGTTGCCGATAACTTGGTTACAAAACATGATCATCTCATACAATAAAATTCAGCATCATGCCTTGACCATATCACATCACAACATGCCCTGCAAAAACAAGTTAGACGTCCTCTACTTTGTTGTTGCAATTTTTTACGTGGCTGCTACGGGCTTAAGTAAGAACCAATCTCACCTACGCATCAAAACCACAACGATAGTTTGTCAAATAGACTCCGTTTTAACCTTCGCAAGGACCGGGCGTAGCCATACTTGGTTCAACTAAAGTTGGAGAGACAGTCGCCCGCAAGCCATCTCTGTGCAAAGCACGTCGAGGGAACCGGTCTCGCGTAAGCGTACGCGTAAGGTTGGTCTGGGTCGTCTCGTCCAACAATACCGCTGAACCAAAATATGACATGCTGGTAGGCAGTATGACTTGTATCGTCCACAACTCACTTGTGTTCTACTCGTGCATATAACATCAACATCAATAACCTGGCTCGGATGCCACTGTTGGGTTTCGTAGTAATTTCAAAAATTTTCCTACGCGCACACAGGATCATGTGATGCATAGCAACGAGAGGAGAGTGTTGTCTACGTACCCAACGCAGACCGACTGCGGAAGCGATGACACGACGTAGAGGAAGTAGTCGTACGTTTTCACGATCCAACCGATCAAGCACCGAAACTACGGCACCTCCGAGTTCGAGCACACGTTCAGCTCGATGACGATCCCCGGACTCCGATCCAGCAAAGTGTCGGGGAAGAGTTTCGTCAGCACGACGGCGTGGTGACGATCTTGATGAACTACAGCAGCAGGGCTTCGCCTAAACTCCGCTACAGTATTATCGAGGAATATGGTGGCAGGGGGCACCGCACACGGCTAAGGAATTGATCACGTGGATCAACTTGTGTCAACTTGTGTGTTTAGAGGTGCCCCTGCCTCCGTATATAAAGGAGGAGAGGAGGGGAGGCTGGCCGGCCAAGGGGGGAGGCGCAGGAGAGTCCTACTCCCTCTGGGAGTAGGATTCCCCCTCCAATCCTAGTCCAACTAGGATTCCTCGGAGGGGAAAAGAGGAGGAGGGGGCCGGCCACCTCTCCTAGTCCTAATAGGACTAGGGGAAGGGGGGCGCGCAGCCCATCTAGGGAAGCCCCTTCTTATTTCCACTAAGGCCCACTATGGCCCAAATAGCTCCCGGGGGGTTCCGGTAACCCTCCCGGTATTCCGGTAAAATCCCGATTTCACCCGGAACACTTCCGATATCCAAATATAGGCTTCCAATATATCAATCTTTACGTCTCGACCATTTCGAGACTCCTCGTCATGTCCGTGATCACATCCGGGACTCCGAACAACCTTCGGTACATCAAAATGCATAAACTCATAATATAACTGTCATCGTAACCTTAAGCGTGCGGACCCTACGGGTTCGAGAACAATGTAGACATGACCGAGACACGTCTCCGGTCAATAACCAATAGCGGGACCTGGATGCCCATATTGGCTCCTACATATTCTACGAAGATCTTTATCGGTCAGACCGCATAACAACATACGTTGTTCCCTTTGTCATCGGTATGTTACTTGCCCGAGATTCGATCGTCGGTATCCAATACCTAGTTCAATCTCGTTACCGGCAAGTCTCTTTACTCGTTCCGTAATACATCATCTCACAACTAACATATTAGTTGTAATGCTTGCAAGGCTTATGTGATGTGTATTACCGAGAGGGCCCAGAGATACCTCTCCGACAATCGGAGTGACAAATCCTAATCTCGAAATACGCCAACCCAACATCGACCATTGGAGACACCTGTAGTACTCCTTTATAATCACCCAGTTACGTTGTGACGTTTGGTAGTACCCAAAGTGTTCCTCCGGTAAACGGGAGTTGCATAATCTCATAGTCATAGGAACATGTATAAGTCATGAAGAAAGCAATAGCAACATACTAAACGATCGGGTGCTAAGCTAATGGAATGGGTCATGTCAATCAGATCATTCTACTAATGATGTGACCTCGTTAATCAAATAACAACTCATTGTTCATGGTTAGGAAACATAACCATCTTTGATTAACGAGCTAGTCAAGTAGAGGCATACTAGTGACACTCTGTTTGTCTATGTATTCACACATGTATTATGTTTCCAGTAAATACAATTCTAGCATGAATAATAAACATTTATCATGATTATAAGGAAATAAATAATAACTTTATTATTGCCTCTAGGGCATATTTCCTTCAGAGAGGAGTACGAGGGTTCACTGGTTCGGCTGCGGTGTGAGGTTGCCGTCGCCGTAGAATAACAGGGGTGTGGGTGAGTAGAGGGATGTCCTCGCCAGCGGTGGGAGAAGTAGGGGGTGGTGAGGCCTTCGGGGCATCACAGCCGGCCACGGGAGGCAGGAGCATGCGGCACAACTGATGCTGGTTTGGGCGACTGGAGCAAGAAGACCAGAGGTTGAAGAAGCACTACGGCCGTTGGATGGACATCGTACGGTCACTGGAAGTAGAATCGTTCATATATTGACTAAGTTGACAAAGCCCTCCGTCCCCGTCAACTTAGTAGGCCCACAAGTCAGCCTCCCACTGTGGTGGGTCCCAGCTGGTAGGGGGTATTCATTTTTTTGTGCGAAATAAGGAGGCACTTCCTTGTGTCGAAGATATAGTTGGTGGGTCCGACCTGTCAGCGGAGGGAACATTTTTTTTGTGAAATACAGAGGCCCTTCCGGCGGGTCCCATATGTCAGGTGGAGGAATCATTATTTTGCACATAATAAGGAGGCATTTCCTTGTGTGCGGCTGTGGACCCAGCTGTCAGCCTCTCCATGTACAGTCCACTTCCGATGGATGTCGTTCGTTTACCACGTTGACCACGCCGCGCCGAGAGCACCAGGGCGGTGGACAACGGTGAGGCCTAGCTACAAAGGGAACGACACGGAGCCGGGGAAGACACGGCAGTGGCTGCCCACGCGATGGAGAGTATGAGGGTTGACTGGTTCGGCTGCCATCACCGGAAAATAACATGTGGTGTGGGTGAGTAGAGGGATAGAAAGGCCAGGGATGCGAGTATATGATGGGGCCGTGGGGCCTTCCCGGCAGCACAGCCGGCCACGGGAGGCTGGAGCAGGCGGTTCCGACGGCGCTGGTTTGGGCGGCTGGGGCAGGAAGATCAGAGACTGAAGAAGCACGATTGCCGTTAGATTGACATCTAACGGTTTGACGGTGGTAGAGTCGATTGTTGACTAAGTTTCTTTTTTTGAGAAACCTTGTGTACGCATGAACTTAGTAGGCCCACAAGTCAGCCTCCAAATCTGTGGCAGACAACATAGAGCCCATTTGCTATTTTTTAATAATTTGCAGCCCATTTGCTAATTCTTAAGTAATTTATTACATCCCATTTTCTGCCCAGGACCACGGTCAAAAAGTTCAACCTTATTTTGCATATTTCGGTGGAGTCCGAAGTTTTGTAATTCCGAAATGATAAACATTTTTAAGAACTTATTGATTTGCCAAAAAACCGTTTTGTTTTTGTAAGCAAATAATACACGGGATAATTGTTGGTTTAAGGGAAATGGTAAAAAAATCAGCGCTGGGAGGGAAAACAACAACAAAAATAAGGATGTAAATATGAAACGGGAATTTTATGTATTTTCAATATAATGATACGTGTATATGAACTAGTAAAATTATAGGTAGAGATTGGAAAACGGATGTAGGACATGCGTTTCAAGAGGAAAACAAAACTGGGCTGTGTGTTTGATTCAGTAAAAAACTGCCTGCGGATGTTGTAAGACAAAATGTAACTAACGCTGGCGGGCCAGAGGCCAGTAGATACCTGCTGGATCTTTGTGCCCCGTTGTCGTCATGGGCTGGGCCTGTTAAAAAGAAAACCAAGCCTGAGCAGTCTACAGCCCAGTTGAAACTTGCTCGACCTGAAAAAACAATATACATGCTCAATAAACGAGAGAATTCTGCAAGTACAGACTGATAACTGGGATGCAACAGGGATATTGTTTTCTCATCGTGATAATAAGTGGATGCACTTGTTTCGAAAAAATTGGAGAACTGTGAATTCGAACGGCAGGTGCTTATGCTACCCATCAAATAAAATCAGGTGCCTGAAAATTTGTTTCGAAACAAATGATTCAGATTTATATCCACGTCGACCCTCGGCATGATGGTTGGAAGCAAATGACAAGTTCATACCAAAAGATCGTTAACAACAATACCAACTTGCGGACGACAAGGTAGTATAAGTACCAATACCAATCTAATTTATAATCTTTTTACTCCTGGCCCTAGTGTTCATTTGGTAGAAAATCTTGCAGAGGACCAGCTCCCGCTCCTTCTCTTGCTCCAGGTCCCCAAGGTGGTACTTGTGCATCACCCAGTTGGTCTTCTGCTGGTCGAAGTTCTTGTTGGTGTGCAGCACCAGAACCTTTTTGCTGCCCGTCTGTCGGCCGTTGACTATCACCGGCAAGGTATTGCTGGTGTTGTGCCACATCGTGTGCATGCCGCACTCCGACTGTATCTTGCGACGCGTCCACGTGCCCCTTTTGAACGCCCTGGAATTGCGCTGGAAGAAATGCTTGCTTAGGCCACTCAGTGTGATACCTGCAGTATTGTCGAATACAGGTTTTAGTGTACGTAGTTGGCATTTTCACAACATCTTTGGCATGTTGCAGTCACTTGTTTCACTTTTTATTAACTGCCAAATTGTAATTGCTTCACCATGTCTACGTCTAAAAAGAAAAATAGAGCTATAAACAAAGGAATATGTTTGTGCAAGTAGACGGCTGATCGGTGTCTTACCTGGAAGTTTCTCAGGATGAGTGTAGCATATGCCGTGCTCGCTGTCGATGGTTGGTATGAACAAATCGATCAGAGGGTGAGATCTCGTCCTATCAGCACTCACTTTGGCCTCAAGGTGCTCGATCACCTCCTGATCCGTGGATCGAACTTGACGCTAGCCGACAACACCGGCCAATCCTTCTTCGACTGGCATCGGTTAATTCTAGTTATATGGTACTCAAAGTATGATCAATCGATTGTTTTAAGTGAATTATGAAAGATTTCGACAGATAAGTGGTACTCCAAATCTAAAGTCCAGAATACCCGAACACGCCGCCAGGATTATTTTGTCACCTCATGCGCAGCGTGTTGTCACGTCAATCCAATGTGTGGACATGATGAATAATTTGACCGACGTATACTAGTACTTCTACTGTACTACTTACTAGTCGTATTTAGTGTCACATTTTAACCATATGTTTAACTAACAAGTACGCACTTGAAGCCTAATTGATATATATATATATATATATATATATATATATATATATATACTGCACAACATCTCCATCATCATTATCAGTACATCCTGCGCAGGTGAGTTAGGATGCACTTGTTCCCAGAAAGGTATCTATCCTTCAAACCAGAGGAGTGCTTCAAACTAAAAACAATACATAATATCCAACAAAAGAGGGTCGTGCTACAACAGCAGAATACATGGCTCAGTCTAGATATCAGTACGAATCAAGTTTTGCATATTTGCGGTTGGCATGAACCACATCGCCGCATGTCGGGTTTGCAAAAGCCATCCATCGCATGGAAGCTTGATGCCTTTCACACACTGAAGATTATCTGGCAACAAGCTGTGTCGACGAATCTCTGGATATGGTGATTCATGAAACACATGGTATGATGTGTAAACATAGTCCCACCTGGCGAATGGAAGTTGCATAGCACGATAATCATCACCGGTGATATGATCGATGATTGGTTGGATGATCGGATAATTGAGACCGAGGAACATGGAGTGGTTGCCGAGGCTGTAAACCTCCCTCCAGTTGAATACGCCTGGCCCAATGGAGCTGGGGTCTTTCTCGAACACGAAGAAGCCATAGCCATCAATGTCACAAATGCCCCAGGCATTGTACTGCATGTGGTTTGATGTAATGGTTTGGTCAATTTGGTACGTGCGAATGAGCATCAAATGACCGCCGTCAGCTGAACGAGAGATAAACCACCACCCATTGGCTGGTATGATTCCAGGCCCTGAAATCATGAAGGCCAGCGCATTTGCGTCTGCTGCAACAATTCAAATTGGAGACCAAAAGGACAAAAATAAACAATCATGTTCAGAGTATGTGTGGAATTAATATTATTATAACAGTGACACATATCATAGACAGAGAATTGCAATGCCGTGGTCATAATCATACCCCAAGTTTAAAAAAATAAGCCAATGGCTTTCATATTCTAGCAATATGTCATGGTTCAAACATTATGTAACAATGAGAGGAAAACAACTATGACAGAGCCTACTCATATTCTACCATAGCACTTACTACTACCGTTCTCATATCAACTCTAAGAAATAACATGCGTAGTTATAAAAATCATGGAAATGAGAGTAACATATAGCAATCATGATGTTATGCTCATAATATCTATTCTAACAATCATTAGATGCCAATTGTTCTCATATCAACTCTAGCAATAACATATGTGGTCATAAAAATCTAGGAAATGAGAGGAACATATAGCAATGATGTGGTTATAGACATACTATCTATTCTAAATTTGTAACAATGAACAGGCAATCGTATTCATAAGGTAAAGATGAGATGAGATAGAACAATTACACGACGATAGATTCCACCAGTATAGGTAGCCAATCTGTGCGTCGACCACGTAAACGATGCCATCGTGCACAATAGCATCAGACCGAAATGTTGCCTCAACAGGATTGACGATGAGCCATAACAATGTATGGCGACCGGATACCAGATAGAGTAATCCCATGTTAAACAAGGCAATGAGCTTGTAATCCATGTAGTCTTCTAATTGTGTGGGCACTTCGCAGATTACAACTTTCAGCAAACAGAGGTCGAGCCAAAAGCTTGACGCGCCTCGTGCGTAGTAGGCAAGAGTGTCCGGCGGGCCGCGAGGCTCGATGGAGGCGGTATCCAATGATGGAAGGGTGATCTCTCGCTGGGTGTAGATATCCAACCAACGCCACGAACTACTGGATTGGTGGATGAGGACAATCTAGTTGGCCTTCATGCCCGCCCAGTAGTGGCCGCGCATGAAGGACAAGTGGACGGGTAGTGGTAGCATGTCGAGGGACACTACGGCAACCTCCGTAGGATCGTCAAGTCGGTGTTTGGGCCACCTGCAAGGATCGGGCATCAGCAAGCAGGGTGTCTTGAAAAGAGCCGGCCGGTTGCAGACGAGTAGACGGTACAAAGACACCGAGCATGCGGCCAGACGGACGGTGCTGAGTAGGTCCATACGATTACAGATCTGCTCCAAGAGAACATTGGGGAGGGAATTCCAATCGCGGCTCTGTGTGTCAGTCGGTTCTGCCATTGGGGTTTTCGGTGCCTGCGAGCCAGCGAGGAAGTGGATTCGGGCGGGAGAGCGAAGAAGCTTCTCCTCATGTGGGAGAGCAGTGAGCGGGGGCATATGGTACGCGCGAGCTACCAAGGAAGATAGTGCGGGCGGGCGAGCAGTGAGTGGGGGAAATGGTGTGCGGCCGACGATGGGGAAGAGAGGAGGAAGAAGAAGAGAGGAGGAAGAAGAGTGGAAGACAGGGAAGAAAGTGCATTAAATCTCAATTCTACTAGTACTACTACCAGGATATACTGTCCTTCGGAGTGTAAATAGTTACGCCGATGACATGTGGGTCTACCACAAGAGGGCCCATATGTCAGTTAATGGAGGATAGAAGCGTGCTCTACTGGCAAACATGATGGCAGTACTGGGTAAGGCTGATTTAGTAACACCAACACGCTGGTTCAGCTTATTAATTAAGTGTCCCATCTGCTGCAGCGTGTATTGTTACTTCACTGTGAAGACTAGTTGAATAGTTCTTTCTAACCGAGATGGGGAATAATGGAGCGTGAAGACTTCCTTTCTACATTATCCCTATGCCTCTACGCTCACTTCACTCATTTTGCTCCGTACGTAGTCACTTGTTGAAATCTCTAGAAAGACAAATACTCCGTATTTGGGAACAAAGGGAGGATTTTACTCCGTATTTGGGAACAGAGGGAGTATCACCATATGGAGGGAACATAGAAAGCTTGGAATATGAACATGTCAATGGGAGGGAGTAAGCCCCATGCATGCATGCATGCATGCAACATGCAACACTCACATGTACACATGGACGCACGCAACACTCACGCACCCATGCGGCACACAACACACGATGCAACACACACGCCTCATGCTCAAGTGCTCAACCTACTCCCTACGTCCGTGAAAGACCGTACATTTAGAGATATACAAATTGACGAGGGCATAATTAATGCCCAAAAGTAGCAGACTTATGTGTGCATGCGACCATTGAGAGAACAAGATTAAATGAAGGTCGTTGCATGCTGTAATTAAGGATAGCCATGTAGACTATACCTAGAGCACATGTTGGTGCATTAGTCAATCAATATCGATTTAGATTAAATGCTAAATGCATTGGAAGTGTAGATGTACTACACTCTTTGTTTTTTAGCCGATCTACACTCTTTGTTGGAATACCAAGGGAGTACACGTGCATGCACTCACATACACAACTAGGGTGGTTCGCACGCAAGGGTTGGACTCCTGTCGCGCCTGCCTAAACTTTTGTTTAACTGATTTCTTTGCTCTGCCAACTGACAGGTTGGACCCAGAAACCAGGTGACAATTTAACCAGTCAACAAAGTGCCACGTCGACTATGTGGCGGGTCAGTAGGGTGCAATACGGTGCTCTACGATGAGCTAGTGATCGTATAATCACCGCAAACTATATATAGTGACCGTAAAGAGCGTATTGTTACATACGTTGACCGCCAGTGTATTTTTCTTGTTTCAAATTAAGCCATATTAACCAGAAAGGACACAGTATGGACCAGTACTAGTACTGCTCTGATGTGTCTCATCAACTCGCCGAACAAGGAGAAGCTTGCTTACTACGCCTCTCCCCCGCCCACGCGCATGGTGGTTCGCAGGACGAGGAGAGGGTTTTGACTACAATGCACTCTCCCTCTCCCTCTCCCTCGCCCTCACCCATGCGGTGGACGTGCAACAGTTCAATCAGTGTTAGATTGCCAGAAGCATATTGTACTGTAGTATCATCATTGTTGGACCTTCCGAAGAGGCGAAGAGCCAAGTGCAAGGTTCACACAAGTACGAACTGTTGAACCTCCTGAAGAGGCAAAGAGCCAAGTGCAAGGTTTTATAGGAGTTCGTCCTAGTAGGAGTGTACTACAACTATAGCGAACGATGCTACTGTATGATGCCGCCACGTCACGTATATCCAAAGCTGTGCCACCTTTTTTTTCTCAAAGACCGTGTTGGAGCCCGTGCAACAACCACACAAGTTGCACGTACACATAACACATTTACTAGTAATAAATTCTAAAGGACAAATGCCAGTATGCCACACAAGTTCATCTCCAATTCATGTGATAAATTTGTGCACGACTAGTCTACATATATTCACAGCGTTACCGTTCACAATTTACCGTACTCCACTTACACGTTATAGATGGGCTACATGTCCTCCTCCAGGTTCCAGTCTCAGGTGTTCTTCATGGATGGCACGATCCATAGCGGTGGGCAATGGGAATCATTGTCGCAGATTTCTAGTTTGGTTCTACACGATGGAGACTCATCCAAGCTGAAGCGGCATAAATCATGGATAGCGTGTCCCAGCATGTCATTCATCCGGCAGTGCACACTGAAGACACAAACATGCTTCATGAACGGCAGGCCTTCCGTGTCATGCACGGAATGTGTCATCCACTTCACAATGGGGTAGCTGTCCCCAATGAAAAGCGAGTACTCTCCAAGAGTGTTCCTCGACACCCACGTAGCATCACGAGGGTCGAACTCGGCGCCGTTCTGGTACACGCGGCATCTCAGATCTGGACACATGGTGACGTACATAGTCAAGGTCCATGCATAATAATGGTGTGCTCAAATATGGCGGTCAGTAATACTGTGCAGCAAATAGTACTACTCCGGTATAGAGGAAGTAAAATAACCGGCTTATTATATATAGCCACTCTTGGCTACATGGATGAGATAGTAAGACATGGGAAAACAAAAATGGTGGTAGCTAGTGGGTTCAAGTCTTCAAGGGCCTATCTAGCTATACGCGTCCTCCAAGGTAAAAAGTACTCCTACTAGTACGTAAGTAGAGTACTAGTACAACAATGAAAGAGAAGGCGAGAGGGTTAAAAAAATGGAATACTTGAGTAGATGGTGATGGTCCGATCGTGGTAGATTGTGTGACCATGTTTCACATCAATGGTATCATGGGTAACGACTGCTAAGATAGTTGATCCCAATATGCCAAAGTCAGCTACAAGGTTCCAGGTTAGACCGAATCGCAGATGCAAATGCACATCCAGGATCGGCGATCTTATTTTGATCGCGGGATGACTGGTCCCTGCAAAATAATGGAGTACCGTTAGGGATGCAAATGATGGTTTGTGCATTCCGTTTGTAATCCCATACCGTAGGATGGCAACCAGATGAAACAAGTCCCCTGGCTTGTCACCGCGAAGATGCGGCCTAGATGGCGCACGGCATCTTCGAATGTGTAGGGGTACAAATCTGCCGCTTCCAACATGCGCCAGCCTCTGCCGTTACTGCCTCTTGCATTGATGGCAATCCTTATGTCGAACACCGCGATGATTTAGTAATCGTCATAGCCGTGTCGCCTTGTCGGCGGATCCGCAATTGCTATGTTCTTCAATCTCATGTAGGCATCATCATATGCATTCAAGCCCAGCCAGTCCGGAAGGCCGATCTCGGTGGTGGAGAAGGGGTCTACCGGAACGGCCGCACTGCTGTGGATGTTGTGCAAAATGATGGTGGTATCCAGCCGGAGGTATGCAAGCCAATCTTTGTTGGCACCGACCCAAACCTATATATAAGACGATGGGCAGCGGAGAAATTACGGGATGGAAATGGAATAACTAAGTACTACATGATCAAACTCCATTACTGACCTGCTCATCGGACAAAATCCGACTACCTCTCAATGTTGGCAACTCTAGCGGAGTCAACGTGCAACCATGGCCAGGGAGCGGTGGACTGTTCGAAGGATTGTCCCATAAAAGAACCTTCTCCTCGAGGACGCATGGAAGACCAACAAGCATGGCCTTTTCCCAAGCCTTTTTAAGCACCATCTTGAAAAAGTTGGTGCAGGAAGCATCGAGTCTTGCGGCGGTGAGGACGTCGGAGCAGTGTGTGATTTCTCCCAGAGGATCGTTGTCCAAGGTCTCCCAACCCCTACGAGGAGGAGAACCGCCTGGTGAATCCATGGGAGCAGCGACGAATTGCCTTCTCTTCGGGGGGAGGGGAACTGGCGAGGAGGAGATAAGAGCGTAGTAACCGCAGGGCCTCGTCCCTTCCAACTGTAGATCGTTCCTTAGCGAAGGGGTGAGGCTATTATTTACTACTAGTACTAGCATTATGGGACGTTATGGGATTGCATTATACTCTAAATAATAGCACTAGTAAGAAATTTTTGGCAGTAGCTAGAAGTTTTAGGCGTGGATTAAGAAATTTTGGGTATGTTTTTGCTATTTTTTGTACACGCCAACTAGTGTAAAAAAATGTCTTACATTATGTGACGGAGGAGTACGTACTTGTACTGTAGCATTACTAGTACTACTTTCTCAACTAGTAGTGCAATGTGCTGTACTTCTAGTATAGTGCACCAATTTTGAACTCTCGAATCTCAGGGCCAAGGAGCTATAGTTGGAAGTGGAGGGTACTACTGTTCTCTAGAACCATCGATGTACTATCAATGCAGGGAAAGTACACCTGCGTAGTGGCCTAGTGGGTACTCTCGGTGCTCTATTCAGCCGCTCCTCTCACGTAGCTGGCCTACTCAGCGACTCCTCTCACGCACACACTAGCAGCCTGATTATCAGCGACGGTTACTGCTGTGGCAGAACATTTGAGTTATTTGATACAACGAGACTAGGCTTTTCGCTTCCATTTGTGGAGGTGTAATGGATCTCGTCGAACTTTGTTAGTAGTTCCTTCTTTATGAATGAGATGAAGCAAAGCTTTTGCCTCCGTCTCAAAACGAAAACAGGTCAAGAGGAATTTCTTTTATAGTAGAGCCGATAATGGAGTGAAGTCCATGCATGCAACCCCACAAGCTACAGAGTAGTAGTAGAGCACTTTACATACAGAGCCATATTGCACAGTTCCTAATGCCCCGCAAGGCTTTTCCGGCTCCTCGGGCTTAATTGGGAGGCGCTAGTTTAAATATGCTACTAGCTGATGAGGAAGCTGCAAGCGAGGTGCGGCTAGGGCGAGCACACGAGCCACGAGATGCTGGGAAGGAAAACCCGTTCACGTGGCTAGGCTATCCAGTGCACCCAGATTGTGGTGCCGCACGTCCGTTTGACTTCGAAACTCAAACTACCCATGTAAAATATTGGCTCGCGGTGAAGTTACTATTTAAAAAAAGGCCGCCATGCGTTCGGCCGGGATCGAACCCACAAAACGAGGTATACATTCTCGCGACCACTAGTAGTACTCGTTGGAGTACAACGCAACCTAGAATCGCCTTTTGTTGCTAGTAGTACATTGTTCCTTACAAGAAACCCCTAATAATGCAAGAAACCACTAATAATGCCAAGAAACTACTACCACTTGCATACGTGACAGACTTAAGATAAGACTACCTTATCAACCACTGTACATGCTCTTACCAACCAGCCCTACCAAGAAACGACTACACTACAAAGTGCCGTTATAGGCACGTTTCAACCCATGGCCCTGTTTGGATACATTTGTTGTCAATCTAACCCTGCCATCCAAACACCACTTTGGTTAGAGTTAGTTCAAGGTTAGAATCTAACTCTAACCTGTGACTTAGAGTATCCAAACAGGGCCCATGTCGCCCATTAAGTCAACGCCTTCTATTCGACCGGGCGTTATGACTTGTGGGACCTATATATCAGTCTGCGCAAAAATCCCCAAGTGACCTCCTACCTCAGGCCCGTCCACCTAGTCATCCTCAACCATGGGACGCAGCTACCGCCACCGACAGAAGGCGAGGTCAAAATTGCCGGCGGTGCGGAGCCCATCTTGCGGCAGCCCGGATGCCAGCTCCGTCTGGCGCTCGCGGCCGCCAGCTAGCCAAGATAGCTCCGTCCAACTGCTTGTCTGCAGGGTTTGCTAGCTAGATTGGCACGGCGGCGCAGCGGCTTGCTCGCGCGTGCCGCGCTAAGGCCAGCCATCTGGCTCGAGCGAAGGCCAGCGCGGCGGCTTGCTCGCTCGTGAGTCACGCTCGGGCCAGCCTACCAACCCGTGCGGACGCCAGCGCGGCGTCCGGCCCGTCCGGTGGAGCGGCGGCCAACTCGCTCATCACCGGCGCCACCGACGAACACGCATCAGTACTATTTGAAGTAATGTTCAGGAAAATAATGATTTGAGGGGGAATAACAGGATAGAAGGTCAGATGTGGGTCCCTCGTGTCAACAGTCAAACAAAATGTGTTGGTTTAAGCTGCCTCGTCAGCACGGACGTGTTGGCCAACCCTGTCATATATGGGTTTAAACTAACCTAATTGGTCCTCCCTCTCCCATAATATAAGATGTTTTTGCAAGCTAAACTAGCTTGCAAAAACATCTTACATTGTGGGATGGAGGGAGTACTAGGTAGTAGTTTTTGGCATGGATTAAGAAATTTTGGTTATGTTTTTGCTATTTTTTGTATAACAGATTCTTCCTAGGGCTGGTTGAAAGTGGTAGTTTTTTGTTAAATACTCTACATATTGTAAGTAGGAGTGAGAGTTAAGCTTTGGAACCCAATAAGCAAGGCTAGTTAGATAGTGCATATGTGTACATGGTTGAAAGTAAATATCAACCATGAGTGACTAATATCTTGATGGAAAACTCGAATCTATGGAATACTAGGAAAAACATTTGCATGGTTGGAAATACTAGCAATGTTCATGTGCATTGCAACGAATCATAATTAGAATAATACTTATTCACATACTTGATACAAAACACTCTAATTTTGATATACATATATCACTAGAGATATATTATGTTCCAACTAGAATATATTCCTTGGGCTGTTTTGGTGAGGTCAGGGAGGGATGTGGTTGGTTTTAAGATACTCATTATGGGTTTTTCTGCAAATTGGTAGACAAGTGGGATGTTGGTGAGAAAAGGCAACTACTTACCTCACAGTCGTTAGAAGTAGATCTAATGGTCACAAATGATGGACGACAGGCACACCATCATCACCAACTTAGTCTTCTTTAGGAGTACTAGAAAGATTCGTGCATTGCACGGAACATCAAGATGCATTTTTTTATAAAACACTTGTTGTGATTGACCCATGCGGGAGTAATCCCATGTGTAAAAACTAATGATATCTCAAGAAATAGGAGATAAGGTGAAGAGGAGTGGGGCGTGGTGGTGATTGGTGGTCGGACTAAGCGGACGCATGGGGATTGACGATGCCGGCAGTGGACACCAGGCCAGTTTGTTCCAGAGGCTTCCTTTCTTAATTGCTCAACAATGAGGTTGTTGGAGATAAGGATGAACGACGGAAGGCCTTGTCTGCAAATGTGGAGAGGGGTGCAGGTATCTTTTAGTTTAATTTCCATCCGTCAGATATAGATCGGGCGGTCTATATTGCAAGATGGCATGCGTACCATCATCACCAACTCGGTTTTTTATAAGAGAAGAAATATAAGTACGGAGATACAAACGTATTATCGATAGTTGTTTCCGTAAACTAGCATCTACATTCTATTCAACGCCTCAGCATGTGGGGCCTTAGCATAATGAATTCTCGATTGTGTAAAACAAAGGTTTTCTCGTCGCTGATAAGGAGGGGGTGACGGCGGTGCACTTTTTGGCTTGCTCTAGTCCTAGTAGTCATACTAGGTGGTCTAAGCATGTGCAGATTTATTCTTTTTCACGTCTCGTGTTCTCCGTACTGCATGACAGTTGATGAATAGATGGTAAGTTATTCACGGGGAAACCCTTATTGAGCGTGTTTGCGATAGAGAGAGAGAGAGACAGTGTGCGTGTGTGATATGTCTAGAGACTGAGGCAATGATAACATATTCCTTGTGTCTATGTGTGTGGAGGATAGAGAGAGACATGTACATGGGGCTTTGTGTTGTGTAACATGGAGACACATATACATAATTAGAGAGTGAGTGTGTGAGATACACATGCGGACATGGGGAGAGATGAGGATCCAGATTAATGGGTGTTTGTGCGTGTCTATGTGTGTTTGTGCGCGTGTTTGTGTGTGAGAGGGAGTGTGTGTATGTTGATTAGAGAGACCACTAATGATGTAAACCTAGTATAAGGGAAGGGGGAATCACTACAAGAAATATGTCAACTTTTGACCTTCTGTCAGTGACCCTCGAAGAATTGGTCATAAATTTATGACCATTTTAGACCAATTGGTCAAAAGCTGTCTGGGGGGCTCCAAACCCTAAACCATTGCGACCATTTTGGTTAGAAAGGTCATAATTTCCTTACACGAAATGGTCATAAAGCAAACAGCGCTAGTCCGCTGGCTTATTTCTAGTTGTTAATGACCAATATAGATGGTCATAGCCTTGTAAATTGTGGTGGGTTGCGATGACTAGGCGCCATCTCATCAGTTTTGCCTATGTGTCATGTCCATGTGGCAGTTTTTGCCCTAGGTTGCGAAGCAACCTATATTTCTGTCATTCCCAAAATTCCCAAAAAAAACTCATAAATTCTTTGGGTCATATCTTCGTCAAATATCTAAAAACCTTCCTTTCCTAGTTCAAAATAATTCAAAAATATTCATTTTCCTATTCTGTTCAGAACAACAGTTTGTGAAGGAAGTACCACTTTGGCATGTCCAAATAGTATCCATTTTCTACAGTGCTTTCCTATGCCCAAATAACCATCCTCCACCAAATGCTAGCTCAATACATTCATTATTTTGAGCCGAGCTTCACCATTCGTAGTTATGTCCAGTGTGGTAGTTTGCAAAGCAAGTACCACCTAGGCTCCTCCTTTTGAGCTGAAAATTTGTGAACACGGTCTTCTTAGTAACCGATCATCCTCAGCCAAAACTCACTCCCATTAGCCATGTACATTTCCCGTACCGCTAATCAAACACTTGGCTGCTAATTCATGTTTAAGCATCGATCCGTCTCCTCGTGAGAATCTTATGTTGTAATTTTCTTCCTAGCACCAACCTGGGGAGTGCCCAACCCACTAGACATGCCTAGGCTGCGCAGAACAAATGGCATCGTCACGGTCGCGCGGTGACCACGCGGCGGGCATGCGAGTTTACGCGCTCTAGAGTTGGGGCCCTCGGCCGCCGCCCAAACCTCGACGTATCGCCACCAAACCATGTATTTATGATTAAATAGGTCCTTATGTACCTAGAAATGATTTTTGGAAAAAATAAATAGCAAACTATGAGGCAGCTGCAATTCAAATTTGACCCACTTCCAGCTGAATCAGCGGAAATTTGTCTTTTTCACGAGAGGTGGATCAAGAAAATTTACACGCAACCATTTTGTCAATTGTGCATTAAATATGGCCTAGTATTTTATAAAAATAATTTGGTCCAATTTTGCAACAATTATTTGGTAGTTCCTTCACAAAAAACCTCCTTTCGGGCACTCGGAAAATGGAAAATGGTTTTTTCGTCCAACGAAAATGAAAACTTCCTTAGGCAACATTGTTTGCCATTCCAATATGCACCCTTGTGCACAATATGAGATCATTTGAACAAACTATGCCATGAATGTGGCCATAAGATTGATCATTTGGCTTGAAAGTCATTCATCTCCACACGTGATAGCTCGTTTCTGAGAACACTTTTTTAAAATAATTGTCGTATTACAAGTTTGTTATTTTTCCTAGGAACTTGGCCACATATGATGACACAATGCGAAGGTTTCCCAATTTTTTGATTTTTTTGAATTTTTTATGCCCGTTTCAAAATGCGGTCAAAACGGCGGGAATGACCGTTCCTAGCTAGTGGTTGAATCTTGGAATTTTGTTGGTGTTTCTCTGATTAAAAAGATACTTATATACCTAGAAATGATTTTTGGAAAAAATAAATAGCAAACTATGAGGCAGCTGCAGTTCAATTTGACCCGCTTCCAGCTGAATCGGCGGAAATTTGTCTTTTTCAAGAGAGG
This sequence comes from Triticum aestivum, assembly GCF_018294505.1. Classification (NCBI taxonomy): domain Eukaryota; kingdom Viridiplantae; phylum Streptophyta; class Magnoliopsida; order Poales; family Poaceae; genus Triticum; species Triticum aestivum. The sequence goes on along the minus strand of NC_057809.1, from coordinate 577,735,196 downwards.
TGGATCAAAACTTTTTACACCCAACCATTATGTCAATTGTGCATTAAATATGGCCTAGTATTTTAGAAAAATGATTTGGTCCAATTTTGCAACAATTATTTGGTAGTTCCTTCACAAAAAAACCTCCTTTCAGGCACTCGAAAAATGGAAAATGGTTTTCTCGTCCAATGAAAATGAAAACTTCCTTAGGCAACATTGTTTGCCATTACAATATGCACCCTTGTGCACAATATGAGATCATTTGAACAAACTATGCCATGAATGTGGCCATAAGATTTATCATTTGGCTTGAAAGCCATTGATCTCCACACGTGATAGCTCGTTTCTGAGAACACTTTTTTAAAATAATTGCCGTATTACAAGTTTGTTATTTTTCCTAGGAACTTGGCCACATATGATGACACAATGCGAAGGTTTCCCAATTTTTTGATTTTTTTTGAATATTTTATGCCCGTCTCAAAATGCGGTCAAAACGGCGGGAATGACCGTTCCTAGCTAGTGGTTGAATCTTGGAATTTTGTTGGTGTTTCTCTAATTAAAAAGATACTTATGTACCTAGAAATTATTTTTGGAAAAAATAAATAGCAAACTATGAGGCAGCCGCAGTTCAAATTTGACCCGCTTCCAGCTGAATCGGCGGAAATTTGTATTTTTCACGAGAGGTGGATCAAAACTTTTTACACCCAACCATTTTGTCAATTGTGCAGTAAATATGGCCTAGTATTTTAGAAAAATGATTTGGTCCAATTTTGCAACAATTATTTTGGAGGTCCTTCACAAAAAACCTCCTTTCGGGCACTCGAAAAATGGAAAATGGTTTTTTTCGTCCAAAGAAAATGAAAACTGTTGAAATATGCCCTAGAGGCAATAATAAAAGTATTATTATTATATTTCCTTGTTCATGATAATTGTCTTTTATTCATGCTATAACTGTATTATCCGGAAATCATAATACACGTGTGAATACATAGACCACAATATGTCCCTAGTGAGCCTCTAGTTGACTAGCTCGTTGTGATCAACAGATAGTCATGGTTTCCTGGCTATGGACATTGGATGTCGTTGATAACAGGATCACATCATTAGGAGAATGATGTGATGGACAAGACCCAATCCTAAGACTAGCACAAAAGATCGTGTAGTTCATTTGCTAGAGCTTTGCCAATGTCAAGTATCTCTTCCTTCGACCATGAGAGCGTGTAACTCCTGGATACCGTAGGAGTGCTTTGGGTGTATCAAACGTCACAACGTAACTGGGTGACTATAAAGGTGCACTACAGGTATCTCCGAAAGTATCTATTGTTTTATGCGGATCGAGACTGGGATTTGTCACTCCGTGTAAACGGAGAGGTATCTCTGGGCCCACTCGGTAGGACATCATCATATGCGCAATGTGACCAAGGAGTTGATCACGGGATGATGTGTTACGGAACGAGTAAAGTGACTTGCCGGTAACGAGATTGAACAAGGTATTGGATACCGACGATCGAATCTCGGGCAAGTAACATACCGATAGACAAAGGGAATTGAATACGGGATTGATTAAGTCCTTGACATCGTGGTTCATCCGATGAGATCATCGTGGAACATGTGGGATCCATCATGGGTATCCAGATCCCGCTGTTGGTTATTGACCGGAGAACGTCTCGGTCATGTCTACATGTCTCCCGAACCCGTAGGGTCTACACACTTAAGGTTCGATGACGCTAGGGTTATAAAGGAAGTTTGTATGTGGTTACCGAATGTTGTTCGGAGTCCCGGATGAGATCGCGGAGGTCACGAGGAGTTCCGGAATGGTCCGGAGGTAAAGATTTATATATGGGAAGTCCTATTTTGGCCACCGGAAAATGTTCGGGATTTTTCGGTATTGTACCGGGAAGGTTCTAGAAGGTTCTGGAGTGGGGCCCACCTGCATGGGGGGACCCACATGGACGTGGGTAGTGGGGGCAAGGCCCCACACCCCTGGTCAAGGCGCACCAAGATACCCCTTAGAAGGAATAAGATCATATCCCGAAGGGATAAGATCAAGATCCCTAAAAAGGGGGGATAACAATCGGTGGGGAAGGAAATAATGAGATTTCTTTCCTCCCACCTTGGCCAACGCCCCAATGGACTTGGAGGGCAAGAAACCAGCCCCTCCACCCCTATATATAGTGGGGAGGCGCATGGGAGCTATACACGAAGTTCTGGCGCAACCCTCCCCCTCTCACAAGTACTCCTCCTCTCCCGCGGTGCTTGGCGAAGTCCTGCAGGATTGCCACGCTCCTCCACCACCACCACGCCGTTGTGCTGCTGCTGGATGGAGTCTTCCTCAACCTCTCCCTCTCTCCTTGCTGGATCAAGGCGTGGGAGACGTCACCAGGCTGTACGTGTGTTGAACGCGGAGGTGCCGTCCGTTCGGCACTAGGATCATCGGTGATTTGAATCACGACGAGTACGACTCCATCAACCCCGTTCACTTGAACGCTTCCGCTTAGCGATCTACAAGGGTATGTAGATGCACTCTCTTTCTACTCGTTGCTGGTCTCTCCATAGATAGATCTTGGTGACACGTAGGAAAATTTTGAATTTCTGCTACGTTCCCCAACAGTGGCATCATGAGCTAGGTCTATTGCGTAGATTCTTTGCACGAGTAGAACACAAAGTAGTTGTGGGCGTTGATGTTGTTCAATATGCTTACCGTTACTAGTCCAATCTTGTTTCGACGGTATTGTGGGATGAAGCGGCCCGGACCGACCTTACACGTACTCTTACGTGAGACAGGTTCCACCGATTGACATGCACTTGGTGCATAAGGTGGCTAGCGGGTGCCAGTCTCTCCCACTTTAGTCGGAACGGATTCGATGAAAAGGGTCCTTATGAAGGGTAAATAGCAATTGGCATATCACGTTGTGGTCTTGCGTAGGTAAGAAACGTTCTTGCTAGAAACCCATAGCAGCCACGTAAAACATGCAACAACAATTAGAGGACGTCTAACTTGTTTTTGCAGGGTATGCTATGTGATGTGATATGGCCAAGAAGAATGTGATGAATGATATGTGATGTATGAGATTGATCATGTTCTTGTAATAGGATTCACGACTTGCATGTCGATGAGTATGACAACCGGCAGGAGCCATAGGAGTTGTCTTTATTTATTGTATGACCTGCGTGTCATTGAAGAACGCCATGTAAACTACTTTACTTTATTGCTAAACGCGTTAGTCATAGAAGTAGAAGTAGTCGTTGGCGTGACAACTTCATGAAGACACGATGATGGAGATCATGATGATGGAGATCATGGTGTCGTGCCGGTGACGATGATGATCATGGAGCCCCGAAGATGAAGATCAAAAGGAGCAAAATGATATTGGCCATATCATGTCACTATTTGATTGCATGTGATGTTTATCATGTTTATGCATCTTGTTTGCTTAGGACGACGGTAGTAAATAAGATGATCCCTTACAAAATTTCAAGAAGTGTTCTCCCCTAACTGTGCACCGTTGCTACAGTTCGTCGCTTCTAAGCACCACGTGATGATCGGGTGTGATGGATTCTTACGTTCACATACAACGGGTGTAAGACAGTTTTACACAGCGAAAACACTTAGGGTTAACTTGACGAGCCTAGCATGTGCAGACATGGCCTCGGAACACGGAGACCGAAAGGTCGAGCATGAGTCGTATGGTAGATACGATCAACATGAAGATGTTCACCGATGATGACTAGTCCGTCTCACGTGATGATCGGACACGGCCTAGTTGACTCGGATCATGTGATCACTTAGATGACCAGAGGGATGTCTATCTAAGTGGGAGTTCATAAGATGAACTTAATTATCCTGAACATAGTCAAAAGACCTTTTGCAAATTATGTCGTAAGCTCGCGCTTTAGTTCCACTGTTTTAGATATGTTCCTAGAGAAAATATAGTTGAAAGTTGATAGTAGCGATTATGCGATCAGTAGAAAGCTTATGTCCTTAATGCACCGCTCAGTGTGCTGAACCCCAACGTCGTTTGTCGATGTTGCGAACATCGGACATACACGTTTTGATAACTACGTGATAGTTCAATTAAATGGTTTAAGTAGAGGCACCAAAGACGTTTTCGAAACGTCGCGGAACATATGAGATGTTTCGAGGGCTGAAATTGGGATTTCAGGCTCGTGCCCACGTCAAGAGGTATAAGACCTCCGACGATTTTCTTAGCCTGCAAACTAAGGGAGAAAAGCTCAATCGTTGAGCTTGTGCTCAGATTGTCTGAGCACAACAATCACTTGAATCGAGTGGGAGTTGATCCTCCAGATGAGATAGTGATGTTTCCCCAAAGTCATTGCCACCAAGCTGCTAGAGCTTCGTGATTAACTATAACATATCAGGGATAGATATGATGATCCTTGAAATATTCATGATGTTTGACACCGCGAAAGTAGAAATCAAGAAGGAGCATCAATTGTTGATGGTTGGTGAAACCACTAGTTTCAAGAAGGGCAAGGGAACAAAGGGATACTTCATGAAACGGCAATTCAGCTGCTGCTCTAGTGAAGAAACCCAAGGTTGAACCCAAACCCGAGACTAAGTGCTTCTGTAATAAGGGGAACAACCACTGGAGCAGCATTACCCTAGATACTTGGTAGATGAGAAGGCTGGCAAGGTCGATAGAAGTATATTGGATATACATTATGTTAATGTGTACTTTACTAGTACTCCTAGTAGCACCAGGGTATTGGATACCGGTTCGGTTGCTAAGTGTTAGTAACTCGAAATAAAAGCTACGGAATAAACGGAGACTAGCTAAAGGTGAGCTGACGATATATGTTGGAAGTGTTTCCAAGGTTGATATGATCAAGCATCGCACGCTCCCTCTACCACCGAGATTGGTGTTTGCGTTGAGCATAGACATGATTGGATTATGTCTATCGCAATACGGTTATTCATTTAAGGAGAATAATGGTTACTCTATTTTTGAATAATACCTTCAATGGTCTTGCACCTAAAGGAATGGTTTATTGAATCTCGGTCGTAGTGATACACATTTTCATGCCAAAAGATATAAGATAGTAATGATAGTACCACTTACTTGTGGCACTGCCATGTAAGTCATAATGGTATAAAACGCATGAAGAAGCTCCATGTTGATGGATCTTTGGACTCACTCATTTTTGAAAAGTTTGAGACATGCGAACCATGTCTATTGGTGTATATGCATGAAGAAACTCCATGCAAATGGATCGTTCGGACTCACTTGATTTTGAATCACTTGAGATATGCAAATCATACCACATGGGCAAGATGACTGAAAAGCCTCATTTTCAGTAAGATGGAACAAGATAGCAACTTGTTGGAAGTAACACATTTTGATGTGTGCAGTCGAATGAGTGCTGAGGCATGCAGTGAATATCATTATGTTCTTACTTCACAGATGATTCGAGTAAATGTTGAGTATATTTACTTGATGAAACACAAGTCTGAATTATTGAATGGTTCAAGTAATTTCAGAGTGAAGTAGCAGATCATTGTGACAAGAGGATAAAATGTCTATGATATGATCATAGAGATGAATATCTGAGTTACGAGTTTTGGCACACAATTAAGACATTGTGGAAATTGTTTCGCAATTAATACCGCCTGGAACACCATAATGTGATGGTGTGTCCGAACATCATAGTTGCACCCTATTGGATATGGTGCGTACCATGATGTCTCTTATCGAATTACCACTATCGTTCATGGGTTAGGCATTAGAGACAACCACATTCACTTTAAATAGGGCACCACGTAATTCCGATGAGATGACACCGTATGAATTATGGTTTAGAGAAACCTAAGTTGTCGTTTCTTAAAAGTTTGGGGCTGCGACGCTTATATGAAAAAGTTTCAGGTTGATAAGCTCGAACCCAAAGCGGATAAAATGCATCTTCATAGGAAACCCAAAACAGTTGGGTATACCTCCTAATTCAGATCCGAAAGCAATATGGATTGTTTCTAGAATCGGGTCCTTTCTCGAGGAAAAGTTTCTCTCGAAAGAATTGAGTGGGAGGATGGTGGAGACTTGATGAGGTTATTGAACCGTCTCTTCAACTAGTGTGTGACAGGGCACAGGGAGTTGTTCCTGTGGCACCTACACCAATTGAAGTGGAAGCTTATGATATTGATCATGAAACTTCGGATCAAGTCACTCCCAAACCTCGTAGGATGACAAGGATGCGTACTACTTCAGAGTGGTACGTAATCCTGTCTTGAAGGTCATGTTGCTAGACAACAATGAACCTACGAGCTATGGAGAAGCGATGGTGGGCCCGGATTCCGATAAATGGCTTGAGGCCATAAAATCCGAGAGAGGATCCATGTATGAAAACAAAGTGTAGACTTTGGCAGAACGGCTCGATGGTCGTAAGGCTAATGAGTACAGATGGATTTCAAAAGGAAGACGGACAATGATGGTAAATGTCACCATTAAGAAAGCTCGACTTGTCGTTAAGATGTTTTCCGACAAGTTCAAGGAGTTGACTACGATGAGATTTTCTCACTCGTAGCGATGCTAAGAGTCTGTTGGAATTATATTAGCGATTACTGCATTATTTATGAAATCTTGCAGATAGGATGTCAAAACATTGTTTCCTCGACGATTTTAATGAGGAAAGGTTGTATGTGATACAACCGGAAGGTTTTGTCAATCCCGAAAGATGCTAATAAGTATGCAAAGCTCCAGCAATCCTTCTAAGGACTGGAGTGAGCATCTCGGAGTTGGAATGTATGCTTTGATGATGATCAAAAATTTTGGGTTTGTACAAAGTTTATGAGAAACTTGTATTTCCAAAGAAGTGAGTGGGAGCACTATAGAATTTCTGATGAGTATATGTTGTTGACATATTGTTGATCAGAAATGACGTAGAATTTCTGGAAAGCATATAGGGTTATTTTGAAAGTGTTTTTCAATGGAAAGCCTGGATTAAGCTACTTGAACATTGAGCATCAAGATCTATAAGGATAGATCAAAATGCTTAATAATACTTTCAAATGAGCACATACCTTGACATGATCTTGAAGGTGTTCAAGATGGACCAGTCAAAGAAGGAGTTCTTGCCTGAGTTGTAAGGTACGAAGTTAAGACTTAAAGCTCGACCACGGCAGAATAGAGAGAAAGGACGAAGGTCGTCCCCTATGCTTAAGACGTAGGCTCTTCAGTATGCTATGCTGTGTACCGCACCTGAAGTGTGCCTTGCCATGAGTCAGTCAAGGGGTACAAGAGTGATCCAAGAATGGCTCACAGGACAGCGGTCAAAGTTATCCTTAGTAACTAGTGGACTAAGGAATTTTCTCGATTATGGAGGTGGTAAAAGAGTTCGTCGTAAAGGTTACGACGATGCAAGCTTGACACCTATCCGGATAGCTCTGAGTAGAGAGACCGGATACATATAATGGAGCAATAATTTAGAATAGCTCCAAGTAGAACAGTTGTTTGGAATAGCTCCAAATAGAGCGTGGTAGCTGCATCTAGGAGATGACATAGAGATTTGTAAAGCACACACGGATCTGAAAGGTTCAGACCCGTTGACTAAAACCTCTCTCACAAGCAACATGATCAAACATAAAACTCATTGAGTGTTAATCACATAGTGATGTGAACTAGACTACTGACTCTAGTAAACTCTTGGGTATTAGTCACATGGCGATGTGACCTGTGAGTGTTAATCACATGGCGATGTGAACTAGATTATTGACTCTAGTGCAAGTGGGAGACTGTTGGAAATATGCCCTAGAGGCAATAATAAAAGTATTATTATTATATTTCCTTGTTCATGATAATTGTCTTTTATTCATGCTATAACTGTATTATCCGGAAATCGTAATACACGTGTGAATACATAGACCACAATATGTCCCTAGTGAGCCTCTAGTTGACTAGCTCGTTGTGATCAACAGATAGTCATGGTTTCCTGGCTATGGACATTGGATGTCGTTGATAACGGGATCACATCATTAGGAGAATGATGTGATGGACAAGACCCAATCCTAAGACTAGCACAAAAGATCGTGTAGTTCATTTGCTAGAGCTTTGCCAATGTCAAGTATCTCTTCCTTCGACCATGAGAGCGTGTAACTCCTGGATACCGTAGGAGTGCTTTGGGTGTATCAAACGTCACAACGTAACTGGGTGACTATAAAGGTGCACTACAGGTATCTCCGAAAGTATCTATTGTTTTATGCGGATCGAGACTGGGATTTGTCACTCCGTGTAAACGGAGAGGTATCTCTGGGCCCACTCGGTAGGACATCATCATATGCGCAATGTGACCAAGGAGTTGATCACGGGATGATGTGTTACGGAACGAGTAAAGTGACTTGCCGGTAACGAGATTGAACAAGGTATTGGATACCGACGATCGAATCTCGGGCAAGTAACATACCGATAGACAAAGGGAATTGAATACGGGATTGATTAAGTCCTTGACATCGTGGTTCATCCGATGAGATCATCGTGGAACATGTGGGAGCCATCATGGGTATCCAGATCCCGCTGTTGGTTATTGACCGGAGAACGTCTCGGTCATGTCTACATGTCTCCCGAACCCGTAGGGTCTACACACTTAAGGTTCGATGACGCTAGGGTTATAAAGGAAGTTTGTATGTGGTTACCGAATGTTGTTCGGAGTCCCGGATGAGATCCCGGACGTCACGAGGAGTTCCGGAATGGTCCGGAGGTAAAGATTTATATATGGGAAGTCCTATTTTGGCCACCGGAAAATGTTCGGGATTTTTCGGTATTGTACCGGGAAGGTTCTAGAAGGTTCCGGAGTGGGGCCCACCTGCATGGGGGGACCCACATGGACGTGGGTAGTGGGGGCAAGGCCCCACACCCCTGGTCAAGGCGCACCAAGATCCCCCCTTAGAAGGAATAAGATCATATCCCGAAGGGATAAGATCAAGATCCCTAAAAAGGGGGGATAACAATCGGTGGGGAAGGAAATAATAAGATTTCTTTCCTCCCACCTTGGCCAACGCCCCAATGGACTTGGAGGGCAAGAAACCAGCCCCTCCACCCCTATATATAGTGGGGAGGCGCATGGGAGCTATACACGAAGTTCTGGCGCAGCCCTCCCCTCTCACAAGTACTCCTCCTCTCCCGCGGTGCTTGGCGAAGCCCTGCAGGATTGCCACGCTCCTCCACCACCACCACGCCGTTGTGCTGCTGCTGGATGGAGTCTTCCTCAACCTCTCCCTCTCTCCTTGCTGGATCAAGGCGTGGGAGACGTCACCAGGCTGTACGTGTGTTGAACGCGGAGGTGCCGTCCGTTCAGCACTAGGATCATCGGTGATTTGAATCACGACGAGTACGACTCCATCAACCCCGTTCACTTGAACGCTTCTGCTTAGCGATCTACAAGGGTATGTAGATGCACTCTCTTTCTACTCGTTGCTGGTCTCTCCATAGATAGATCTTGGTGACACGTAGGAAAATTTTGAATTTCTGCTACGTTCCCCAACAAAAACTTCCTTAGGCAACATTGTTTGCCATTCCAATATGCACCCTTGTGCACAATATGAGATCATTTGAACAAACTATGTCATTCCAAAATGCACCCTTGTGCAAAAAACACAAGAGAAACAAATAGAAAAACACAACTACATAAGCTTAAAAAAGTATTTGATGTGCTCCACATGTGCTATGATTGTGAATTATAAAATTGATGTGCTCCAAATTTGCAACAAATATTTGCTAGGTTATTTATAAAAATATCATTTTGGACACTCGAAAAATGAGTCTCTTACAAAAAAGCTCATATCTTAGAACACTTTTTTAATGATATTAACAATATTCAAAGTTTGTTATTTTTACTGAAAAGTAGGTCACACTTGGTGACACAATGCGAAGGTTTTTTATTTCTATATTTTTATAAATTTCTTAGGTCGTCAAATGACAGACATGATTCAAAATCTTATTTTCAATCGATTACGACAAATTTAAATGGTCTTAACATCATCAAAGAGGATTCTTTGTTCTGATTGGTCTAAAATCAGCTCACACGGATCATGCCTTAAGCACCGTCGGATGCGCCCCGATCCAACGGCAGCCCACACCCCCCTCGTCGCTCTCACCCCGTATCCCTCTCACCCACGAAACCCTAGTCCCCTTCTCCCAATCGCTGCCGCCGCCTTCTCCCTCCCAGATCCAATCCAAGTCAGAGCCCATCGGCCACCTCCATCTCCATTCCTACGCGCATCGGCCACCTCCCTGCGGCGGAGCTTGACCCCGTCAGTCTCCCCCGAAACGAAACCCACCGCCGCCGCCTTTGTCTCCCCAACCAACCACAACCCACCGGCGACCTCCTCCCACTCTCCCTCTCCCTCGCCGCCGGTGCCCCCTCGCCTCCCCTCCCGTCCTCTTGTCTCCCTACTAGGCCCCAGATCGACTCGGCATTCTCCTTCTCAGGCCACGACTAGATCCGCACCGGCGTTCCCGCATCGGCGCCTTCATGGACCTTCTCCTCCTTCTCCACGACCACGCTGCGGCAGAGGAATCCTCCTCCTCCCACCGCCACCGCACCCTCCTCCTTCCACCTCCACATCCAGGCATCCATCCCTTCCTCCCTCCTCGTGCCCGAAACCCTAGCCCGTGGGCGGGCATGTCGACCGAGCTCAGGATCCGCAGCATCCTCTTCTCCTCCAAGAGCAAGAACAGGAACGTCCGCAAGGGTATGCGATGAATCCCTTCTCTTCTTCTGGCCTTCTTCATCTCCGAATCTGATTCGTGCGTGCGGCCATCTATGCAGTCAATTTGCTCCCTCCGATCTGCTCTGCTTGCGTGAAGGGGCCCGGCCAAGGAGAAGCTGCTGCTTCAGCTTTTTCCTCCTCCCCGATGTGTGTAGGTGGTAAGCCATCTCCATCTCCCTCCTCCTCTCTCACCCCATCTCGTCTCTGTAGGCAAGAAGTCTACATGTTAGCAGGCACATGAGTCAATCAAAACACCTTTTTGATTCATATATACATGTTCTCAGAGGAGAACCGTGTTAAGGAATATATCACCGTGTGTGATGCATATTTCCTTCCCAGCTGAATTCCGAGGTTGTATTCATTTCCTCAAAGAAATGTTTGAACCTTTTGCTATAAATTTGTAGATTGATTTTAGTTGTCACAACATTTTCTGTTGCTTGCCTGAATGAAATCAGTAGTCACTATTCAGATAACTGAATAATTAGACACTCTTGTGTGTAGTCTCTGTTGGAAATATATACTGTGCTTGACAGAATGGCAAATGAATAATAATTAGGAAACATTTATTTGCTAGGGATGAAATTGTAGTCCCAATCTCTGATTCACTGCAAATTGTAGTCCTAATCTCTGCAATTGTTGATAAATGGATGAAATTCTAGTGTATCAGTACAATAATCTCTTAAGGTTGCTTACATTTTGGTTCAGAGCACGGACGACATCTGATGTTCAGACCATAAATTGACTACTGTGTAACATTATGGTCGATGCCTTTTCTTTTCTAATCATCCCTGGTTCCATTATATCAGAATGAAACCAGAGTAGTACAAAGTCCAGCTAAATTAGTTACTATGAAGCATTATCGAATGTTGTTCTTCTCTGCTCTTACTGGCGTCCTTTTAATTCCATATGTGTTTTTGTAGTTGAAGGCGTTCAATCTGGGCAGCCGGAGGCGTACGAGTTCTAGGACATGCGCTGCCCATCGTTGACCTCCAGGTCATCAAGAACGCCTGGGACGGCAAGAGCTACCTCCTCATGCAGGTACCAATACATCTTCATACACGCGCACGCATTGGTTAATCTGCAGATTGATTGATCAGCAATGGCGCGGCGTTTTCTGCAGAGCACGTCCAAGATGGCAAGCAGGACGAGGTACTGCATGGGGAGGATCAAGTCTTTCGTTGTCCCCCTCGCCAACTACTCCCTCGACACCACCGCCTCTCTAGGTACACGTATACCAAGTAGAGTATGCAAGTACTTGTACATCGTACCGCGTATGCAGCTTCCAGAGTAATTTCCTTATTTCCGCGTCTGCTTGCAGTGTCCCAAGTATACACGTTTATTCTAGTTATATGCTTGCAAGTTAGATCATAGTCTGACAGTTTGTTTGCACAGTATGCTGTCATTTAGCTGCAGTTAATCAGCTTATGTACTAAGCGTTCCTGAAACCTTAGGCCATAAGCAACGAGTGACATGATGATGTATCCCTCCTACATCCTAGCTCTCTATGGAGTAGGGCTGTTGTTCCACCGTTGCGAGCTAACTTGATGTGTTCTGTTTTGGAGTATGTAATGTTACTCTCTTTTTGGCCAGCTGGGTGCTTTTCTAGTTCAACATAACATCTTTGGCTTGAGTTCTCTTTTCATTATTTGTATAATTGAAAATTGGAAATTCTGCCCTCTGCCATTTTGGACCCTGGTGATTCACTGGGAATTTTCCATGCCCCTTGGAATCTAACACGTCCTTCTCCACATCTTAAACTAACAAGCATGGGTTATGAGTTTAGCTATGAAGTTCTTTTTGTTTGTCGTGTGTTGTAAAATTCCTGGTTGTTTATTCCTGTTGGCTAAGTATATGGTATGAGAATTTTTGTAGGTGAACGTTTGGAAGACCAAGAAGACCTACTGCAAGAACAAGGAGTGCAAGAAGCACACCCTCCACAAGGTTACCTAGTACAAGAAAGGCAAGGATAGCCTTTCTGCATGTTTATTTGGATCCACTGAACCTTTGCACGGCTAATCTCTCAAGTTTGTATATACATAGACATGTTTTTTGAAAGTGTGACTCCATAGTATTGAGAAGTAATCATGTTTCCTTTAGTTTTCTGATGTGAAAGTTTCTTGAAAGTAGAGCTTTTCTTAACTAATCAAGAACTCGACTCTTTTCCCCTGATATCGTCGTTGCCCAGTCCAAGTCCGTTTGTGCTTGTAATAACGGAGTATTTGTACTTGTTTACAATGTTTTTAGGCATTGGTACGAAAGCTGCCCTTGACACGAACATAGTATACCACAATATATATACTACCAAATATAATTCAGCATCTTGTTTTCGTCAATTGATGTGTTCCTGCTTCCTGTTGTCAAGCCCAAACCCACTGAATTACCTAGTATCTCTGTTCTTCTCTTCATATCGAAGCTCATCAAACTTGTCAGCTCTATGCTTTCATCTTGATTTGTATATCATCCTGAAATATATAATCATGCTTTCATTCTGATTTGTACACCATCCTGGATGGTCTGCCCAAACGATGCTCATAGCGTTTCTGTTAGCCTGCATTACAACTCATTTTTTTATTTAAAGAACAACCAAGTGGCACAGTGGTTCTACTTCTCATAAATTGACAGAAAGGTTCTAGCATGTTTTCATTTGCAAGTAAAACTCGACCTTCTTTTAGTTGAGTGAATATGTTTCAGATATGGAACGTTTTACAGTACATTTCTTTCCTTCTAAATGTGAATTCATGTACATCATCAAGCATTTCACATTTGCTGTAGCACTATGTAATGGTGTACTTCTTTTAGAAATTCTGCTCCTTGCATTTATAAATTCTACATATGGTTTCTCATCACTTGGTATATATAGCACGTTTTGGGCAACGAATTATTCAGCGTTCTATGTTAAAGCTTTCAACCTTGAAATCACATATTTGTTTGGGCATGTGCTATATGTACCATTTTAGAAGTAGTCCACATGTTTCTGTCCTGCTATAGTCTTTTTTAAACTTCTTATGAGATTGAAGTATTCGTTCTGATTTCTGGTTTGCTGATTGTTGTAGACAGATGTTTGAAACCTCTTAACCGTGGACGACAACTACTTGAGAAGGACCATCATCACCCATCAAGTACGCCATTGAGGTAATTCACCAGTCCCTCCAGCACCAACTATCTATTTTCTCTAGTATGCTTAGGTTTTTCATGTTGTTGTGGTAGCCCCATTGCTGTTGCGTTGAATCTCATGCCACCGCTGGTGCGCCTGTGGCTTGATGTGTTGTGATCTTTATCTGTGTAGGTTTTGTTTGATGATATGCTTAGATTATGATCATAAGCATGGTGGTTTGATGATGCTGAGGCCAGCTGTTAAACCATGATATAGTTGCTGAAACTGAGCTTAATATTCATGTGTGTATGTGTGTGTGTGTCGAGTAAAGTTATGGTTTGTGCTGCTCCTTTATAACGTGATGAAACAAAGAATGTCCTTTACTCCTTTTTTGAATGGAATCTTCATAATGTATTGTCTCAAGTTTTTCTAATTTTTATCAGCCGATTCATGTAACAGGGCGTCCGTGGAAGGCCCAGTCCTGACTCTCCAGTGAGCCGGCATTTGATCGCTATTGAAGGAGCTACATGTAGAAGAAGAAAATACTTGTAGAGCTTGTAACTGATTCCCATAGTTGTAGAGCTTGTATCAACTAAGCTTGTATTACGTGTAACTTGTAGAACTTGTAAATGCTACAGCTTGTAGGACGTGTCATTTGTAGAGCTTGTAAATAAGCTTGTATATGCTACAGCTTGTAGGACGTGTCATTTGTAGAGCTTGTATTGAATCTGGCTATTGTTATTTGAAGTATCTTGTGTGTTTTTTCCTTGCCAATTTAACTACTGGTTATTTTCTTATTGTCAAATTGAAATATGAAGAATCTGGGCCTAATAGCTAGGACCCACTCATTAGAACCTGACAAGTGGGACCTGTTTGACTAGTGGACCCATTTTATAAAAAAACACTAAAAATGTTGTACAAAAAGGCCATGACCCATGAAATAAAAAGGCCAAATTGTTGGGCTTGTCCCATGAAGTCTGACCAAAAATTGACAGGAAAAAAATATATAGAAAGGTTGAATTAATGGGCTCGGCCCATATAAACACTGAATTGGACCGGGCTGAATCTTGTGCCACGTCAGATTGCCACGCTGGATGCCTACGTGGCCTGGGGAGGTTGCTAGTGACCAAAACAAAACAGTAGACGTATTTTGGTCGTAAACGTCTTCGACCATTCCAGAAGAAAGGTCGCTATAGTCAGTTTACGACCGCCAGCTTTTGACCTTCTGTTTTTGGTCACAAAAAGGTCGCAAATGGAAATTTGTGACCTTTCAGTGACCAATAGTGGTGGTCACAAGTTGACATATTTCTTGTAGTGAATGGTGTGACATGTGTAGTAGCGGGATAGCATGGGTGCGGGCGGGGGGAGCACATTATTTGGAAGAGACATCGAGTGTGTGTGGGAGAGGGGTGTGAGAGCGAGAGAGAGAGAGAGAGAGAGAGAGAGAGGAAGAGATGGGGCGAGAGAGGGGGCGTTTGTGTCCATAAATGGCGTATAGATAGGGAGACAATGTTGATGTTGTTTGAAATTGGTCTATGTACGAAGACGCAAGGGAAGCGAGTCATTGTGTGTGTGATAGGGACTTCATGAGAGATCTAGAATAGATGGTGTAGAGAACAATGTGCGAGATCGAGAACGATGATACATTAGGGAGCTATGGAAAGAGTCACGACATATATGTATACAGGGAAGGAGCTGGGGCGGGTCCGCATGTGGGAGAGATAGAAAGAGGAGAGTGGTGCACAAGGAGACAAAGTGTGCTTGTTTGCAGTGGGGGTGGTGCATGAGGTGAGTGTGCGAGAACCACATAACTAGGGAGATAGACATTTGGGGGCGACGTTTTGTGTGTATGGGAAAGATACACTCTACATAGTGCGTGTGCTTGGGAAAGAGAGATGTCGGGAGACCTAGCTAGAGAGTGGGGGAAGAGATGTGTGCATGCCCAAGAGACAAAGTGATAGAGACCTATATTGGGGTCCGGACTTCAGAAGAGAGAAGGGTGTTAATGTGCTCGTGTGTTGGTGTTTGGGGGAGAGAACAACTTCTGTGTGTGGGGGGGTACGAGGGGGGGGGGGGTT
The DNA here is from genome assembly GCF_018294505.1 of Triticum aestivum. Lineage (NCBI taxonomy): Eukaryota > Viridiplantae > Streptophyta > Magnoliopsida > Poales > Poaceae > Triticum > Triticum aestivum. The sequence continues at coordinate 577,719,328 of NC_057809.1, read as the reverse complement.
GGCTTCAGATAAAGAGTGAGGTTTCTATATTTGAGGGACATTAGCGTAATTGAGATATACATGGTCAATAGTGTGTGCACTCATGGTTGATAAATTTGTTTCACAATTTGGACTATGAGATAACGATACTTTTGAACATGCGTGATATACCTTGATGTACTAGAATTACAAACCTAAGATTGTAATTTTGGAATTCGACTCCATCATTAGCTTTTGTAATTCATTTAAACGGAGGTACATTATTTAAGCCGGGATTTCTTGATTTCAAATTCATATATCAAACCTAGAGATATACACATACGAGGATGTTCAAACTTTATAATCATCCACTTTATTCATACACATACACATTTTTGCTTTTGTCATCATATTTAGGATAAACACATTTGGAATTTCATTTGAATTGGACCATATGATGGTATTTGCTTATAGTAGCTCAATGATGCATATTTGAATTGAATGGACAATCTAAGTTTCGAGTTGGAGACGTTGATTTTCAAAACTTGCACTTTTTTTGCGTGCAAAACAAACAAATTCTCGGCCATGATACCATAGTCGGCCGTACAAGAGTAGACTATAATTTCAGGCGGCAAAAACGTTCAAACTTCCCGCTCACATCGAAATATCTCGCGCCCAAAAGTTTAGCCCTGCGATATTCCTATTTTACCCCTGCCACATGAATGGAAAAGGGCTGCTTTGGTAACTCCATTGTTTTCCCCTCTTTGCCCCCAACATTTTCCCCCAGAGCCCCTCCCCTTCCCCTCCCCGACCCCCCAACCATGGCAAGCCGCCGAATCTAGTCCTCCGCTGCAGTGGTGGACCTCACACCCCGACGGATCTACCTTCTGCATCTTGGAACCGCCAACTGCCAACTCACCACTTCACCGGAGCCGCTTCAGCGACTGGCTTGTCCACCGCTCCAGATCTCCTTGACCGCCATCATGGTCCACCGCACCGGATCTGCTTAACCGGCGCCCTCATCCACCAAAGTGTAGGCCCTTCACTGACTCCCTCATCCGCCCCTTCGCTGGCCCTTCATACAAGCCCTCGTCCGCCGCAACAGATCCGCCTCACCGAAAGCACTGTACAACGCGCCCGCCGAAGCCTTCGTCCACTGCACCGGACCCGCTAAACGGACACCATATTCAACTCCACCGGCCATGCTCTACCGACGCCGCAGCCTCATCAGGTTATTTCGATTGGACTCCTTCAGTTTTTCTCTTTATTGTGCAACTGTTCACTTACCACAGATGAGCTTTCTTGTATGTCGACAGGCGCCGCAACCGCAACACGAGCACCATCGATGATCCTTCGCTATCAAGTATGACAACGATGCCCATACGCCGTCGAGAATCAGGTACTATTATCCAACGGCCGGCGCCTACGTTCACTTTCGTAGCATAAGCACCGCACCTTTCAATTTCTTCAGGGCATCATTCAGTTTTTCATGAGATGCGTTATTCTGCTTGCACCTGTAGGGCCATACTTCTGGCAGTAAACATGTTACATGTGCTAAATTACATACCAATGCACATATAGTTAATATGCTTTAGTTTTGTCCTAAGTATTACTGTACTTCCTAGATATCACTTCCTACTATTTTACTTCTTGAATGCTATATTTATGATAATGGTGTTGTTCTGACGCCACCTGTTGGTTCCATCAGACTGCTTAATGTTCTCTATGCTTAATTACATATCAGCAAACTAGCATGTGGTTCCGCTGCTTTTTGTTCATTTTACCCTACATTTTCTGATGCTAGCTATTACATCACTGCTCCGAGCCTCTGTTCATTACTTGTTTGTGTGTTCTTGATCTTCCCAAGTTGCATGACTAATTTGATGCTTCTATTAATTATGGAGCTGCCAACCCCATCAAGCAAAATATTTGTTCTTTTGGGGCTAGCACCTTGAACAAGCATAAAAATAGAGGGAAGCATATATATTGTCATGTATGCACACACACACCCTTCTTTCATTAGTTTAGATGAACCATTGATGATCAATTCGGACCAGTGCATGTGATTAAAATTAATTTTACCTAAATAGAGGGTGCAGAATAAACTACAACAACTAGATTTGCAACCACGGGATGCTGACGATATCTTCAAAGAACATTACAGCAGCGAGGCTTCACGACAACATATGGTAAGCCAGTGTGTTTTACTACATGTGAAATGTAATGTCAGTGGGCTGCTTTCTTGGCTTGTGCCCTCAACCTGTAATCCTACATAATTACAAATAGTTCAGTTGTCTGCTTTGTTGTATTGCTTGACTCGAATGCTTGTTTGTTGTTACGCTATACCTGAGTTGGCCAATATGTCAGCAGTGCCTGCTGTACTATCGTAAAGAAATGCATGCCTAGTTCATTTGAGTCCTTAACTTTTCCACTGAACTTCATCACAAGACTGTCTTCGTAGTTTATATGAGGCCACACTGTTAAGTGCTTTCTCATATTATTTCAACTGCTTAGATGCCTTGGCAACTTAAACATAGTTGTGGTACACTCCCTTTCAACTTTCATCTTACCATTTTAATTTCTTTTTGACTGATGCTGCTACGAACCATTTAAATATAGCTTGCCATGCTTGGCAATAATTTGTATGTCGTTTACCATGTAAGTTTACTGCCTGGATCATGCGATAACTATCTCTTACTCATGTCCAGCGTAAACCTTTCGGGATGCCGTTCACACTAGGACACAATGTACAACCCCAGAATCTATTTGTGGAAGCAGTGCGCCATCCATGTTACCAGATGGTAGCAGTTCAGAGGCAACACCGCCGGAGAGCAGTCTGAGCACAGATATTATATTTCTTGAGGCTCTACTAGAGGCATAAAGAGATGGTGTGTCTGCCATGAATGAGGTAATCTTTATCTTGAGGCTGGAAATTATGGAATTAGCAGCACGAATTATGCAAGCAACCCCAGAATTGGAGGAAGTAACAATGTTGCATTTGAAGACGGAGGAGGTCCTGTTGTTTCTGCTATCTGACACTACTAGGAAAAGGCCTACTAGTGGCGCACCAGTTTTGCCTACTAATGGCGCACTACTGGTGCGCCACTAGTACCACGCCACTAGTATTTTTTACTAATGGCGCACCACTGGTGCGCCATTAGTATAGGCCAGGGTGCACCATTAGTATAGGCCACTGGTGCGCCATTAGTATTTTTGAATTTTGAAGGCGGGAAAATAGTAGTGGCACACCGTCTAACCCCCACCGTGCGCCATTGCTATTTTTGAATTTTGAATTTTGATCTGGATCGTGATTTTTTTGCCCATATTTTGCTCATTTTTTGCTTGTTTTTTTGCACGATATTATTTCACATTTTGTTCCTGTTTTTGGATCTTGTACGTTCTTTTGCCGTGTTCTTTTGCTGGAGAGGAGTTCGCCGGAGAGGAGGAGGAGGAGGTCACCGGAGAGGCGCTCGCCTACATCGGCGGAGAGGAGGAGGAGGTCGCCGGAGAGGAGTTCACCCGAGCATCGGAGAGGAGGAAGGAGAAACCATGAGGGGATGGGAGGTGAGGAGGGAGGAGGAGCTCACTGGAGAGGAGGGAGGAGAAACCGTGAGGGGAGGGGAGGGGAGGAGAGGAGGGAGGAGGAGGTCACCGGAGAGGAGGAGGAGGTCGCCGAAGAGGAGGATGAGGAGGTCGCCGGAGAGGAGGAGGGTATTATGGTGGAGGAGAGAAGGGAAGATGGAGTGGAGGAGAGGAGGAGATGGAGTGGAGGAGGGGTGGAGTGGAGGAGAAGAATGAAGAGGTAAGGAGGAGAGGACCACGCCCAGCCATATATACGGCAGAGTAATGGCGCACAGCGGGCAGGTGCGCCATTACTAACTTTTTTTTGATTTATTTTGAATTTTGAAGGCGGGAAGATACTAATGGCGCACCATGGGCAGGTGCGCCATTAGTAACTTTTTTTTAATTTTTTTGACTTATTTTGAATTTTGAAGGCGGGAAGATAGTAATGGTGCACCATGGGCAGGTGCGCCATTAGTAAGTTTGAATTTTTTTGAATTTTTTTGCCTCTCCAGATGTTAAAAGCCCCGTATCTTTTTTTCTATTAGGTTTTTGAGGATTTTGAAAATGTTTAACGGGGTAGATGTTTCCCCCTGTTAAATTCGGATGTAACTTTTCGAGTAGATGATTTTTCATATAAAAAACTTTTTCATCCGAGTTCGTACGCAGAAGTTATGCCCATTTTACAAATTCTCGAGAGATTTCACAAATAAAGTCGAAATTCATATTTGTAAATTTTCACAACAACTAGACCACATATCACATGGGAAACTTATTTTTTTTTTGACATATCCATCATTTTTTTATTTTTTTAAAACAGAAAAGGCGGTCCACGGGGGGGGGGGGGGGGTGCATTCGGTGGAAGTGGTGGCCAAGTTACTAATGGCGCATCGTGGGGGTGGTGCACCATTACTAGTTCAACTAGTAACGGCGCACCATCCCACGGTGCGCCATTAATAGTTTTGAAAAAAAATAATTTTTTTTACTAATGGCGCACCATGGATGTGGTGCGCCATTAGTATTTGCACACTAATGGCGCACCAACACATGGTGCGCCATTAGTATTTAGTAATGGCGCACCACATGTACAGTGCGCCATTAGTGTCCATATTGGCTATAGCTGTTTTTGTAGTAGTGTGAAGCCCAGGTTAATCCCGGTTCTTCTTTAGATATGAGTTGAAGTTGTCATTAGATTATTGTACTTGCATGTTGTGGCATGTCTCTGAATGGATTATGTTGTAAGACCCCCTATGTTGTCCATATGTTGTAATGATCCGAATTTCTTAGGCGAGGTAATCCTCAGTACATGTATGATTGACATAAGGTGAACTGTTTTTTGTGTGAGCATATTGTATTGGATGAAATAATTGTTTGACTCAAAGTGTATCCAACCTACTGAATTCGAAGATCACGACATTTCTAAATGATAATCATATATAAAGGTGGAATAAATCTTTGTTGTGGTTTTGAAGAAATAAATAACAAAACATAGAATTATATGTGGATATTTGTAATTGAATACAAATTGGATTTGAATTTAGTTTGCCAGGGCCCAGGGCAACCGTGAATGCTAATTCTCCCAAGTTTTGAACGAACGGCTAAACACCCACTACAATTTGTGGGGTGCCCAAAGCAAGTGTTTGCGAGATGGAAATTACTATCTACCACTGACACTTACATCCTTATCAACCGGATTTACACTGCTGTTGATAGGGGCAGACTAGTAACTTCAATCAGACGTGACACAACGGCCGCTGAGCCCATTCAGACACGGTGGACGCCTAACGTGGGCGGCAAAACACATTTGATTCAAGCTCGTCTGAAAGACATGTGTCTCTCCCTCCATTTCCCCATTCATACACGGTGGGTGGCAAAACAAACTCTCCTTGTCCAAAATCAATGTAGGCTAATATTTTAAATAGGGGCAGATGTGTACCTTCCCTCAGATGTGACACAACTGCCCTACCTGTCAGCCCCATTCATACACCGTGGGCGCCAACCATGGGCGGCAAAACACCCTCTCCTCGCCTGAAATAGTTAACGGCAAATATTTGGGAGATGCGAGATTACCGTCCTATCGCCAACAGACGCGATGTCCAAAATTTTAAACGGGGGATAAGTTCGTAACTTTCCCACATTTCAAAGAAGCGCGTCCCAAAGTTTGAGATCCCCCTCTCCTCCATTTCCCCATTCATACACCGCCGGCGCCACGACAACCTCCCCACTGCGGCCAGCCTCCTCCGTCCGCCACCCCATCCTCCACCTTACCGGAGCCGCTACCCCTACCCCGTTGTCCACCTTGCCAGATCCTTTCATCGTGTCCTCTCGCTTCATCGACACCGTCGTCCACCTTGCCGTTGCCACTCCTATGACCGCCTCATCCACGGCAACAAGATTTATCCCCTAACCCGGCCGTCTGCCGTCTAAAGTCTTCTTCCCAGCTGCCGCCAGCTACCACACCCGCAACACCCTCAACATATCAGCAGAGGCCTACACGGCGTCGCAAGAGAGGTGGTACTCTTCCATATGTGCTTAAGTTATTGATCTCACCCGGAAAATAGATCGTTTGCGAAGTAGCTTTGTCCGGTTTGCACCTTCAGATCCGCCATGGCATGGGCACTATACTCATAAAGCTTATGGTTTCCCCCCTTTATATTCACTACCATCATCGTAGGTGCTTCGTGTCGTGCTAGCATTGCTCCTCAAGACCTCAACCCAAAGCTTACGTGTTGAAATACAAATCTGATATGATGCTCATATCACTAAAATAGAGAACATTTAATTGGTCACCTAATGTTCCCATATTCATTTCGAAAAGCATGTGCGCCACCCACTAGTCCAGCTAGTTCCACTTTCCTGATTTTTCTCTTGATGCTTAGGGTTTTTCCCTTTTATCTACTCTACTATGATATGTGTAGGTGCTCTCTGTTGTACTAGCATTACTCCACCCTTCAAGCTAAACAACACAACACTCAAAATTCGAAAGCTTAATTGTTCAAATATGATTGTGATATGATACTGATATTAGTTAACAGACACATTTAATTGGTTAGCTAAAGGTCCCACTTGAGTTTCCAAATGCATGTCGCGACATATAGAGAGACAGCAGAATTGCATTTCTTTGTCACTTGTTGACTGTACTTTCTTGTCCATACCAAATCTTAGTTGTTATTTCAAAGCAGACATCGGTTGCTAACTACCCTTTGCGCGGTTTGCAGCTTCAGATCTGCCATCCCACTGCCACGGTCAACACTATACTCATCTTGCTTATGGTTTCCCCATTTTATGATGACAACGATTAGCCTACGTGGTTTGTGTCGTAATAGCACTGCTCCACCCATCGAGCTAAACAAGCTTAGTTGTACAAATTCATATCTGATATTATTGCTGATATTAGTAAAATTGAGAGATGTTTAATTGGTCAGCTAAATGTTCCTACTTTAATTTCGAAATGCATGTGAGCCACATATGGAGAGACCGGAAAGAATAGTATTTCTCTGTGCACTTTGGTTCATCATGGGTGGCCAACCGACATTGTATTGAAAGATTTGTAATATCTTCAATCTGCTTGCTCTTCTACTCTTCTTTAAGATGATCCTATTCTCTTGCGGTCTACTGGTCAGGTCGAGTTGTTCTCCCTTAGTATATTTTGAATCTATCAGGTCGGACTTGTTCTTCTTTACTATATGTTGAAGCTGTCATCTGCGAAGTGTCATCACTTCTGGAGCTCTCATATTTTGAGTAGTAGGCCACATTATATTAATGCACACACCAAATTACATCATGCATGTCATCTTTTAAAAGAATTGCAGAGATAGCACAAAGGGGTTTACAGGGAGGCAGTATTGGATTAGAATCACTTCTGCATTACAAAGATAATCTCACTTATTTTTATGTTTTCAGGCATGTTAGATATTGAACATTATCAAAATGAATATGAGAATGGGCGCACGAGAGGAATATTGCGGAACAATCCACTGGCTAACAAATTGGCATGGTGGAGGATGGCCTATCTTATTCACCCATCAAGGTGCTTGCTCTAACTTGGCAAGGTTGTATTGGTCGCACATATTTTGCATCTGACCTCTTGCATTACTTCTACTTTGTTACACCATCTGCTTAGTTTAAGAATCATATATGAGTATATGCCATACCTATCCATTTTCTGTACCTATTCCATGTGTTGTCATACTATGTTTTTCCAGTCAAATATTGTTCTTTCATAATAGATGTCCAAAAGGAAGAGGGTGAGTGCAGGTCCTCATGGAATACAAACTAGGTATTTGGAAAAGGTAATGATACCTGTTAAATCAGATAGATCAGTAGCCACAGAAAACACAGGCCCAACTGTACCACACTTTACCCCTACTCCAGTGGCTAAACCCCTATTAGAACCGCTGGGAGCCCAGCGTCAGGTATTGTCTATGATATCAATTCAAAATTTGAAATCCTGAATTTCTGCATGTGCCTTACCTTCTCTCTTGTATGAAAACTAATTTCAGATGAATCTCCTTGCTCAAAGGATCATATGATCTCACATAAATAATGGGCTCTGCATTTCTCTTGTCAGTACCTCTCTCCCTTTTGCCTTGTAATGTTGTACTTAATTAATTGCTATTTGATTATGTATCTTCAGTCTGCACCTAAGCTTCATTGTCCTCTGTTTCTTCCAATATTATTTGATCTATATTTACTGTTTGCAAAATGTAGAATAATGGCAACGCTTATAAAGAATTTTCTTTGGGGAATTTATTGAATTATCCTTCCATCAACATGGAGAAGGGCTTTGTCCAGCCCGTGTTAACATGTAATGTAAGTTCATCCTTCTCAAGCCTTCAAACTTTGTTCTAGTATAGATTTGGATAGGCATCATTTCCTCCACTTCTGTTTGATTTGCTGTTTACATCTGATTGCATGTTTGCAACAACTACCAGTTTCAAATTGTAGTTGTAAAAACATGTTCCTTATACAGAACAGATCCATTTATTTTCTTATATAATTGTGAAACCTGTCACGTGTCTCCTTGTTTCTCTTTCAGAGTCCTATCTCTTATGCCAGGCAGAACTTTAGGAAAGATAGTGAGCCAAACCATCTTGAGGACAGCGAGATGACCCCAAGGTCCTGTCTTGATGAAGAAAGTGAGTTGAAGCTACTCACCAGCAAGTGTGAGACAACCTTTGTGTAGTGGCTGCCTCAATCAGTTCGACTTCTTCAGTCTCAACTTAAAGCAGAAAGGCTTGCTTTAGCTCAGCTCTGACTTGAAGTCAAAGATGTAATGAAGATGTCAGAGGACTGCCTTGCGCACCATCATGCCATACAGCTACAGGTGATGCATCTATCATTGACACAACTGCGGTCTAATCAGCTTGTTCGGCTGTTTGGGGGGCCTAACCTGGCCAGGCCTAGTGCCTTTTGAAGTCGTCTTAGTTTTGTATATTCTTTTGTCGGCGCGTTTATTTGCACTGGTGGCGAACTTTGACGCCCAGTGGATGTAATATGTGTAATAGCCGTGATAGCCTAGCGTATGTTTGCTGCTTATTTATTTACTTGTTGTCTTGTTTATTTGTTTGCTTGTAGTGAGTGCAATTCTTTTTCCGCGGTTTGCTAGTGGCCGCAATAACCTATTTTTTAAAACTAGGCCACAATAACCATGGGCTACATATTTACTTACTGTAGTGACACTGGGCCTCCTACGGGCGTAGAAACAATGGGCCTTCTACAGGCCGTAGAAACAATGGGCCTTCTACGGGCCGTATCATCAATGGGCCTTATACGGGCCGTATGATCTATTGGCTAAACATGGGCCAAAAACATACCGCATTATGGCCGTTAACGGGCTAGAGTTGGAGTCGTCCCTTCATGGGCCGACCATAACGGGCCGTCGTTAATAGGCTGTATTTGATGACGCTATGAAAACGGCCCAACGTATTAACGGGCCACAAACGGGCCGACTGTAACCACGGGCTGAATTTGGACCACAAGCAGAAAGTGGCAGTAACAGGTCGTAAGTAACCGAATGTTGGAAATGAGCCCAAGAATAAATGGGCCCTAAGAAGGTCAAAAGATAACATGGGCTGCAAACAGCCCAATGGATTAATGGGTCGTTAATGGGTATAAAGCGATACACTGTTCATTACGGGCCATTTTCACCACGGGCCGTTAATGGGCCAAGAGTTACAAAGGGCCTCATATGGGCCGAAAGACGTCATGGGCCATACTAGGGCTGGAACTTAAAATGGGCTGGAATCATATTGGACGGCCCAGATGACGCTACTGGGCCTAATTCGGATAGGTCGTAACGGGCCCTGGGTTAGCGGGCTGTAAATGGGCTATATGCGAACAGGCCGTTAACAGGCTTTCCGTGGGCCAGCCCGCCACCTTTTGATCAAGTCAAACGGGCTGGCCTTTTCACAGGAATGGGCCTCTGTTCGGCCATGCCACGTGTCGATGTATCATAGGCGCCTTCGGTCCAATGAGTGGACGACATCTGTCCCAACGGTGAGCCAACACGTGTTTCCTCCAGCCAACATGAAAAAGAGTTCATTTCTTAAATAATAAAATAAAAACTTCCAATGGAGTCAAAACCTTTACTTTCCGCTTGGGAACCGCCACTAGCGTGCTTAGCATGGAAGATGTTGATAACTGACGGTCGTGAAGTGAATAAGAAGGGTGCATGTCTCAAAATATCATTTATCTCTGTTTTAAAAATTGAGCTCTGGCACCTCTGCAAATCATTGCTTCCCTCTGCGAAGGGACTATCTATTTACTTTTATGTTGTGTCATCACCTTTTATAAACAAGCGCCTGAAACTGAGTAGAGCACAACGGTCATGATTTATGCATTGTGTATAGCTAATGTTGGGTGCATCATGACTGGATCTTTTCTACCATGAATTACAATGTTTAGTCGCTGCTTGAACTTTGGAGGTGCTCTGTATTTATGTTTTGCGGTCTCAGTAAGGGCTAGCAAGATACCATTATTGTAATATTATATCATGGTTGTTTTGACAACGTGTTGCCGTTTGAGATATCTTATTATTGCCCGCTAGCTTATTATGTCATTGATATGAGTTAATATAATCTTTAAAAGTTCTTGTTGACATGGTTAGTTAGAATGTTGGCTGAAAACCTGGGTGCTGTTTAAGCTTATTTATGCAAACAAGAGCAAAAGAGTTCGTAAAAGTTTTTCTTTCTCACTTTCAGTTTATCAACTGAATTGCTTGAGGACAAGAAAAGGTTTAAGCTTGGGGGAGTTGATATGTCTCCAACGTATCTAATTTTTCTCACGCTTTTCCTCTTGTTGTGGACTCTAATTTGCATGATTTGAATGAAACTGACCCCGGACTGATGTTGTTTTTAGCAGAACCACCATGGTGTTGTTTTTCTGCAGAAATAAAAGTTCTCGGAATGGAATGAAACTTTGCGAGGATTTTTTATATCAATAATAAGAATTTCTAGAGCCAAGACCGACCAGAGAGGGTTCCTTGGTTGGGCACAACCCACCAGGGTGCGCCCCCCTCTCCTGGCGCGCCCAGGTGGGTTGTACCCACCTGGTGGCCCCGCTGACGACCCCCCTGATACTATAAATTCACATTATTCCAGAAAAAATTAGGGAGAGAATTATTGCGATCCACGAGATGGAGCCGCCGCCAAGCCCTGTTCTTCCTCGGGAGGGCAGATCTGGAGTCCGTTTGGGGCTCCGAAGAGGGTGATCTTCGTTCTTTGTCATCACCAACCAATCTCCATCGCCAATTCCATGATGTTCCCCATCGGGAGTGAGTAATTCCTTCGTAGGCTCGCTGGTCGGTGAGGAGTTGGATGAGATTCATCATGTAATCGAGTTAGTTTTGTTAGGGCCTGATTCCTAGTTTTCACTATGTCCTTAGATTGATGTTGCTATGACTTTGCTATGCTTAATGCTTGTCACTTTGGGCCCGGGTGCCATGAACTCAGATCTGAACCGTTTATGAATTCATCATTATATCCATGTTTTAGATCCGATCTTGCAGGTTATAGTCACCTACTACTTTTATGATCCAACAACCCCGGAGTGACAACAACCGGGCCCACTCTCGGTGATGATCATAGTTTGAGGAGTTCATGTATTCACTATGTGTTAATGCTTTGTTCCGGTTCTATATTAAAAGGAGGCCTTAATATCCCTTAGTTTCCAATATGGACCCCGCTGCCACGGGAGGGTAGGACAAAAGATGTCATGCAAGTTCCTTTAATAAGGCACGTATGACTATTTATGGTATACATGCCTACATTATATCGATGAACTAGAGCTAGTGCCGTATCGCCCTAGGTTATAGCCGTCTCATGATGAATATCATCCAACAAGTCACCGATCCAATGCCTATGAATTTGTCCTATATTGATCTTGCTAAGTTACTACTGCTGCTGCTACTGTTACACTTGCTAAAAAATATTGCTATCACTGTTACTGTTACTATTGTTGCTGTCACTACTATCAAAACTATCGTATTATTGTGCTACTGATCACTTTGCTGCAGATAATTCATCTCCAGGTGTGATTGAATTGACAACTCAGCTGCTAATACCTTCAAATATTCTTTGGCTCCCCTTGTGTCGAATCTATAAATTTGGGTTAAATACTTTACCCTCGAAAACGGTTGCGATCCCCTATACTTGTGGGTTATCAGTGAGCATTGCGCCTCTCCTTCATTTTTAATAACTTATTTTAACTCCGGACTTTTTGTGTGTTCATTATGTGCCATTCAAAGGCACATCATCAATGTTCAACTCTTTTCTACCTTCATTTGCTATTTTTCATGCATTTAATGATTTGTTTTGAGTTAAATGACCCTGAAATTAAAAAGCACTACAAATGAACTCTGAAAATATTGAAAGTTGGCATGTTATCATCATTTCACCCACATAGCATGTGCAAAAAAGTAGAGAGGGTTACGGCAAAAACTGGATGCACTTCGTGTACAAAATGGACAATCTCTTTCGAAGAATCAGGGTTTCGGACGAAAACTCATCTGTTAGAAAGGCATTTCATTTTTTAAACTTATTACAACTCCAAACTTTTTGTGCGTTCAGTATGCACCATTCAAAGCCACGCCACCAACTTTCAAGAATTTCTTCCTTCATTTGCTAATTTTCATGCATTTACTGATTTTTTGAGCTAAATAACCCTGAAATTGAAAAGCACTACAAACACTATTGCAGGTTGCTGCTAATGCGACACTACGATCAGAGACCATTCGACGAAACTGTGTACGATGCATTAATCACAAAGGGTGGTGTAAAAAAACCGTAAAAAAGGTGCAAAATGTTTGCGATGGAGGAGGCATCAAACACAGTTCAGATTTTAGTTGCGTGTGCGATGCTGGGCATACGATTCAGTTCAATTAACTGTTAGCGATGTGGCAGAACAAAAGAAATGGGCAGCCATATGAAGGCGTGTGCGATATGCGGTTTACGGTTCACTCGGATGAACTGTTTGTGATTAGGCAACACAAAATAAATGGTCAGCTAGATCAAGGTGTGTGCAATATATGGCATGCGGTTCACTCGGATGAACTGTGTGCGTTGAGACAAGAGAACATAAACAGTTCAATATATCAAGCTGTGTGTGATACGCGGCAAACAGGTTTGTAATCAGAAATGTGTGCGAAGACCGATAATAACACAGATGATTGCTTCTAATAAGACGTATGTGATATGCTCTGTCTACACAACATCTATTGGCCATTGGGCGACGGGCGGTCATCTGGGTACGCCATAAGGATGCGAAGAGGGCATCCTATATCAGCAAGGACTACCTGATCCACCAATAACTCATCTAAGAGAACTCTCAAGTTAACTGTGCTCACGCTGGAGTGGGCATGAGATGGGTGACCAGATGGGAAGTTGTCTTGATGTTAATCCCACTGATGGGATGTATCTTAAATGTCCATTAAGGACATTTATAACACATCCCATTAGTGGAATTAACCTCAAGGTCCTTGTTTTGAATTTGTTTTTTAATACGTGTTAAAGAAGGTCTACCGCATTACTTTTTGACAATGTGCGATTGAGGGCATACGCTTCAGAAGAATTAACTGCTTGCGATTAGGCAACAGAACAAAAACGCCACATACGCGGCCAAGAAAGCGTGCCCACATTACACTGTCCCGCACATTCCAAATTGCAAACCTATTCACATCGATCAAAACCTAAACGGTTTCCCACTTAGGAGCGTATTAGTACTCGGTTATAAATACTACTACTCCAAGATGATTGCACATTCCTCCTCAACTCCTCATCCACAAAAACAAAAAAGGCATTCATCATTGTTCCCTTGCGTCTGTCATGGCCAACATGAGTTCTGGGTCGAGAGATTGCCACCAGGGAGAGGCAAGCATGGAAGCGGAAGCACGACAGATGTCTCGTCTCGCCGCGAAAGTAGCCGACATGTCCCGCCGTGCGGCCGTAGCAGCAGAGAGGTCCCGCCGCGCCGCCGAAGCAGCACGGAGGCCCCGCCGCACCGTCAATGTCGCAGACTGGTCAGGCCGTGCCACGAAAGCAGAAGAGAAGTCCCGCAGTGCCGTGAATGCAGCAGAGATGTCTTTTCGCGCCGCAGCATCCTGGGAAAATGTCTCGCGGGTAGGCGAGGACTCTTACAGGTGCATGCATGCCATCGTCCTTAGCCAGATGGATCAGATCTCCGGCTTGGCGAGGTTGCAGGATCACATGAAAGCCTCGTTTGAACAGGCTACCGGCGTCATCCGACAACTAAATGAGAGCAATACGAAGCTCCGGGCCGAGCGCGACCTGCTGAGGGTGAAGATCATCGGAAGTGCGGAGCAGCAGGAGGAGACCACTGCCTTGTTGAAGAGGACCGGTGTCATCATCGAAAACTTATGGATGAGAATGCCATGCTGCCACCAAGCGCCAAAGGCTGGTGGAAGAATCTGTGGATGCTCTCCAGCAGCATCTTGAGGACACGGAAGAGCTCATCATCACTCGCCGCGGACACTAGTTCCCGCGGCCTGCAGTAATGCATCAAGAAAGTAGAGATCAATGAGCCAGATTGTTGTCTTACTTCTTCTTTTTCCCTTGTGTATTTCGGGCATTGCCGCATGTGGCTTTTTTTAATTATGTTCATAAATGTGTAAGATAATTATTATCCACTGTCGTCGTCCTTATATTCATTATGCTTGCTATAAGTCGCAGTCGATGCTATATAGGTCCGTCTGATCTTACATCAAGATCCGTGCAAAACTTTATTTTCAGATTTTCATATTTCTCTCTTAAATCTCAGTCCAGTGAGACATAGCCACGCCGTGAAACAGGGGCTTGGGCGCCATTAATGGATACGTTGGGAGGGAGGTGTGCGGCGGATAGAGATCAAAGGGCTCTCCTCCCGATGAGCACACGCAGGGGTCTGATCACACGCCATAGCTACCCCGCACGTCACCTCCTAGCCAATAAAAAAGGGGACGCGTGGCGGCACGTAATTGGTAAGTAGAACGCCCACGGTTTCAATAATAGTTGTGTTTCCGATTTGTAACATGACAACACATGTTCCAAAATGACTTTGTTGATTGTTAATGTGTGCGCCTTCGCAAATCGGACAGAAAATTACCACAGCATGTTGGTGCCATGTCATGACACCATGCCAACTTTCATGATTTTCAGGCGTGTTTGGATTTACAGGAATTAAAAAAACCAAGTTTCTCAATCTTTCCGGCCGAGCCATGACGCCCAGATGTT
Source organism: Triticum aestivum (assembly GCF_018294505.1). Taxonomy (NCBI): domain Eukaryota; kingdom Viridiplantae; phylum Streptophyta; class Magnoliopsida; order Poales; family Poaceae; genus Triticum; species Triticum aestivum. Next base: position 577,704,083 of record NC_057809.1, on the reverse strand, counting down.
TGAATTTCATTTCCATTACTTGCATGGGACCTAAGCATGCACCCAAGGACATATATTTGATTTTTCAACCAATTTATATGCACTGGAGCATGTGCATGTATTTTAAATTTGAATTATGCACATGAAATGCCTATAAAACCCAGTTAATGTATAAAAATGTCCAAACGAACCCCAAAAAATTTCAAAACATAACACAACACTCATGTTGTTCTATGTTGACACAAGAAATTTTTTGAAAGCAATTAGAGGCAACGGATATCAGTTCGTCCCCAAAGGTGGCACGTTCCCTACCGAAACCATCTAGCTTGTTGTGAGAAGCTCTGGTTTGTGAGAAGCTTATACCCAAACCTGCCCCAAATGGGACAAAAAATTTACCACGGCATGTTGATGCCGCTCCATGATAGCATGCCAAGTTTCATGAATTTCGAACGACTTTTGGATTTACTAGAATTACAAAAGCAAGTACGTTGACGTTTGCCAGAGAGCCACGGTGCCGTGGTGTTCGAAATTCATCCCCATTTCTTGCGTGGGACCTAAGCATGCAATTGCTACCTCTTGAGCATGCGTTGGTTTTCCCTTGAAGAGGAAAGGGTGATGCAGCAAAGTAGCGTAAGTATTTCCCTCAGTTTTTGAGAAGCAAGATATCAATCCAGTAGGATACTACACGCAAATCCCTAGTACATGCACAAACAATCAATAACCTTGCAACCAACTTGATAAAGGGGTTGTCAATCCCTTCATGACCACTTGCAAAAGTGAGATCTGATAGAAATAATAAGATAAATATTTTTGGTATTTTTGTTGTATTGATTGAAAAGTAAAGATTGCAAAATAAACGATGACATAAATAGCTAGTTGACGGGAGATTAATATGAGGGAAAATAGACCCAGGGGCCATAGGTTTCACTAGTGGTTTCTCTCAAGATAGCAAATTCTACGGTGGGTGAACAAATTACTGTCGAGCAATTGATAGAAAAGCGCATAGTTATGAGAATATCTAGGCATGATCATGTATATAGGCATCACGTCCGTGACAAGTAGACCGAAACGATTATGCATCTACTACTATTACTCCACACATCGACTGCTATCCAACATGCATCTAGAGTATTAAGTTCATAAGAACAGAGTAGCGTATTAGGCAAGATGACATGGTGTAGAGGGATAAACTCAAGCAATATGATATAAACCCCATCTTTTTATCCTCGATGGCAACAATACAATACGTGCCTTGTTGCCCCTGCTATCACTGGGAAAGGACACCGCAAGATTGAACCCAAAGCTAAGCACTTCTCCCATTGCAAGAAAGATCAATCTAGTAGGCCAAACCAAACAGATAATTCGACAAGACTTGCAAAGATATCAAATCATGCATATAAGAATTCACAGAAGAATCAAATATTATTCATAGATAATCTTGATCATAATCCCACAATTCATCGGATCTCGACAAACACAACGCAAAAGGTATTACATCGAATAGATCTCTAAGAGAATCGAGGAGAACTTTGTATTGAGATCCAAAGAGAGAGAAGAAGCCATCTAGCTAATAACTATGGACCCGAAGGTCTGAGGTAAACTACTCACACATCATCGGAGAGGCTATGGTATTGATGTAGAAGCCCTCCGTGATTGATTCCCCCTCCGATGGAGCGCCAAAAAAGGCCCCAATATGGGATCTCACGGGTACAGAAGGTTGCGGCGGTGGAAAACAGGTTTCTTGGCTTCCCTAGATGTTTTTAGGGTATCAGAGTATATATAGGCGAAAGAAGTAGGTTGGTGGAGCTATGAGGGGCCCACGAGGGTGGGGGCGCGCCTACCCCCCTGGGCACGCCTCCCTGCCTCGTGGCTGTCTCGTTGCTTCCTTGACATCCACTCCAAGTCTCCTGGATTGCGTTTGTTCCAAAAACGATCCTCGCGAAGGTTTCATTCCGTTTGGATTCCGTTTGATATTCCTTTTCCGCGAAACACTAAAATAGGCAAAAAAATAGCAATTTGCACTGGGCCTTCGATTAGTAGGTTAGTCCCAAAAATAATATAAAAGTGCATAATAAAGCCCATTAAACATCCTAAACAGATAATATAATAGCATGGAACAATCAAAAATTATAGATATGTTGGAGACGTATCACACATCCCCAAGCTTAATTCCTGCTCGTCCTCGAGTAGGTAAATGATAAAAAAAGAATTTTTGATGTGGAATGCTACGTAACATAATTTTATATGTAATTACCTTTATTGTGGCATGAATGTTCTGATCCGAAAGATTCAAGGTAAAAGTTTAATATTGACATAAAAATAATAATACTTCAAGCATACTAATTAAGCAACTATGTCTTTTCAAAATAACATAGCCAAAGAAAGCTGTTCCCTACCAAATCATATAGTTTGTCCATACTTCATTTTGGTCACACAAAGATGCTCTCATCATGCACAACCCCGATAACAAGCCAAGCAATTGTTTCATACTTTAGTATTTCTCAAACTTTTTCAACTTTCACGCAATACATGAGCGTGAGCCATGGACATAGCACTACGGGTGGAATAGAATATAATGATTGGGGTTGTGTGGAGAAGGCAAAAAAGGAGAAAGTCTCACATTGACGCGGCTAATCAACGGGCTAGGGGATGCCCATCAATTGATGTCAATGCAAGGAGTAGGGATTGCCATGCAACGGATGCACTAGAGCTATAAATGTATGCAAGCTCAAGAAAAGAAACTAAGTGGGTGTGCATCCAACTTGCTTGCTCATGATGACCTAAGGCATTTGAGGAAGCCCATTGTTCGAATATACAAGCCAAGTTCTATAATGAAAAATTCCCACTAGTATATGAAAGTGACAAAATAAGAGACTCTCTATCATAAAGATCATGGTGCTACTTTGAAGCACAAGTGTGGAAAAAGGATAGTAGCATTGTCCCTTCTTTTTTTGGGCCTTCCTTTTTTTGGCCTTTCCTTTTTTTTCTTTTTTATTTGGCCTTTCTTTTATGGGACAATGCTCTATTAATGATGATCATCACACTTCTATTTATTTACAACTCAATGATTACAACTCGATACTAGAAAAAATATGAATCTGTATGGGTGCCTCCGGTGGTGTACCGGGATGGGCAATGAACAAGAGTGACATGTATGAAAAATCATGCATGGTGGACTTGCCAAAAATACGATGTCAACTACATGATCATGCAAGACAATATGACAATGATGAAGCGTGTCATAATAAATGAAACGGTGGAAAGTTGCATGTCAATATATCTCGGAATGGCTATGGTAATGCCATAATAGGTAGGTATGGTGGCTATTTTGAGGAAGATATAAGGAGGTTTATGTGTGATAGAGCATATCATATCACGGGGTTTGGATGCACCGGCGAAGTTTGCACCAACTCTCAAGGTGAGAAAGGGCAATGCATGGTACCAAAGAGGCTAGCAATGATGGAAAGGTGAGAGTGTGTATTATCCATGGCCTCAACATTAGTCATAAAGAACTCACATACTTATTGCAAAAATCTACAAGTCATCAAAAACCAAGCATTACATGCATGCTGCTAGGGGGGTAGATTGGTAGGAAAAGACCATCGCTTGTCCCCGATCGCCACTCATAAGGATAACAATCAAAGAACACCTCATGTTTCAAATTTGTCACACAACGGTTACCATACGTGCATGCAAGGTAGTCAGAATCCCCACCCGACTGTTAGAATCCTACGACTTCACGACCCTACAGAAGCATGTCGATCCAAATCCCACTATGTATCCGGATCAAGTAGAATCCATGTTGAGAATCCTGTACAAAATTGTACAATCCCGACTATGCTATGGACTATGTCCGATTCTACTAATTTATCTAAGTCGTTTGTTTAGTTGTAGCAGAATAGTATGCCATTTCATATACCTCATGGACCTTTATTCCCCTCCCAAGCCCAAACACTCAGCCACTGACACCTTTGGTCTAGCTCTCAGAAACTCTAGATTCAAATTTAGGATCAGGCTTGTCGACAGATGGAATTGGGGTGAAAAGGAGGATGCTTCAAGAATGATCAGAGAAGGAGAGCAAGACCCTTCAAGGTTTAGCACTGCAGGTGAGATAGACAAGTGATCGACTATTCATGCACTCTAAATAGAACCTAATTAAATTTCGTGCTTTGATGGTTTAAATGTTCTATATATTTCCCTCTCATATATGTTCCATACATGCGAGATAGATGGTAGGTTAGCCATAAAAAGATGTGGAATACAACTAGCATTGATGTGTACGTTCTTTGCTCCTTATTTAGTGTCAAAACTCTATAGAACCCATATAAATTTCTTGTGCGCATACAAAATATCGTATTTGAGTAACTAGTAGAATCCTCGATTCCACGACTCGATCTTACGACTCGATTCTATCTTAGGATAATCGATCCGACTCTGAATCCCCACTCTGACTACCTTGCGTGCATGCTACGGGATTTGCAAACTTCAGCACAAGTATTTCTCAAATTCACAATTACTCAACTAGCACAACTCTAATATCACCATCTTCATATCTTAAAACAATTATCAATTATCAAACTTCTCATGGTATTCAATGCGCTTTATATGAAAGTTTTTATTATACCCATCTTGGATGCCTATCATATTAGGACTAATTTTCTAGCCAAAGCAAATTACCATGATGTTCTAAAGGACTCTCAAAATAATATAAGTGAAGCATGAGAGATCAATAATTTCTATAAAATAAAACCACCACCATGCTCTAAAAGATATAAGTGAAGCACTAGAGCAAATTTATCTAGCTCAAAAGATATAAGTGAAGCACATAGAGTATTCTAATAAATTCAGAGTCATGTGTGTCTCTCCAAAAGGTGTGTACAGCAAGGATGATTGTGGTAACTAAAAAGCAAATAATCAAATCATACAAGACGCTCCAAGCAAAACACATATCATGTGACGAATAAAAATATAGCCTCAAGTAAAGTTACCGATAGACGAAGACGAAAGAGGGGATGCCTTCCGGGGCATCCCCAAGCTTAGGCTTTTGTTTGTCCTTCAATTTTACCTTGGGTTTCCTTGGGCATCCCCAAGCTTAGGCTCTTGTCACTCCTTATTCCATAATCCATCAAATCTTTACCCAAAACTTGAAAACTTCACAACACAAAACTCAACAGAAAATCTCATGAGCCCCGTTAGTGTAAGAAAACAAACCACCACATTAAGGTACTGTAATGAACTCATTCTTTATTTATATTGGTGTTAAACCTACTTTATTCCAACTTCTCTATGGCTCATACCCCCCGATACTAGCCATAGATTCATCAAAATAACCAAACAACACACGAAAAACAGAATCTGTCAAAAACAGAACAATCTGTAGTAATCTGTATCAAACGCAAAATTTTGTACGTCAGAAAAATCTGCGAAAATAGGACAAAGTAGATAATTTGATTATTGATCTACTTCAATTGGAATCAGTATTTTATCACTTTCTGGTGATTTTTAACAATTGTTTTCGTGAGCAGAAAGTTTCTGTCTTTTTCAGCAAGATCAAATAATTATCACCCAAGAAGATCCTATAGGTTTTACTTGGCAGAAATACTAATTAAAACTTAAAACCACATCTAAGAAGAGGCTAGATGAATTATTTATTACTAAACAGGAACAAAAATAAAATTGGGTTGCCTCCCAACAAGCGCTATCATTTAACGCCCCTAGCTAGGCATAAAAGCAAGGATAGATCTAGATATTGCCATATTTGGTAGGCAATCCATAAGTGGCTCTCATGATAGATTCATATGGTAATTTTATTTTCTTCCTAGGGAAGTGTTCCATGCCTTTTCTTAATGGAAATTGGAATCTAATATTCCCTTCCTTCATATCAATAATTGGGTTAACCAAAAGAGGTGATGGGCCAAACAAATCTGTCATAGCATTATAAGAATCAAAAGTATGGATACCTAAGAAATTTCCTCCGGTAATGGTATCAAGAATATATCTATTCCAAGGAGTGATGCCTACATAAAATTGCGAAGAAGAACGGAAGTGGATTGCTTCCTAGTGGATCTATTCTGAGCATCGCAAATTCTATACCAAGCATCTTTCAGATTTTCCCCCTCCCTTTGTTTAAAATTAAGAACTTCATTCTTGGGGGTACTAACAATGATAGAAGGACTGGCCATAATGGCAAAGCAAATTATCTAACACACGGACACACAAGAAGCAAGCAAAAAGAGACGAACGGAAAAAGGGCGAATAAAATGGCAAGGGTGAAGTGGGGGAGAGGAAAACGAGAGGCAAATGGCAAATAATGTAATGCGAGGGATAAGAGTTTGTGATGGGTACTTGGTATGTCTTGACTTGTGCGTAGATCTCCCCCGCAACGGCTCCTGAAATCGCACGTTGGCAGGAGCTCAAATCTTGACTTGACTTGGCGTAAGCCTCCCCGACAACGGCACCAGAAATCCTTCTTGCTACCTCTTGAGCATGTGTTGGTTTTCCCTTGAAGAGGAAAGGGTGATGCAGCAAAGTACCGTAAGTATTTCCTCAGTTTTTGAGAATCAAGGTATCAATCCAGTAGGAGACTACACGCAAATCCCTAGTACCTGCACAAACAATCAAGAACCTTGCAACCAACGCGATAAAGGGGTTGTCAATCCCTTTACGGCCACTTGCAAAAGTGAGATTTGATAGAGATAATAAGATAAATATTTTTGGTATTTTTGTTGTATAGATTGAAAAGTAAAGATTGCAAAATAAACTGCGACATAAATAGTTAGTTGACGGGAGATTAATATGATGGAAAATAGACTCGGGGGACATAGGTTTCACTAGTGGCTTCTCTCAAGATAGCAAATTCTACGGTGGGTGAACAAATTACTGTCGAGCAATTGATAGAAAAGCACATAGTTATTAGAATATCTAGGCATGATCATGTATATAGGCATCACATCCATGACAAGTAGACCGAAACGATTCTGCATCTACTACTATTACTGCACACATCGACCACTATCCAGCATGCATGTAGAGTATTAAGTTCATAAGAACAGAGTAACACATTAGGCAAGATGACATGATGTAGAGGGATAAACTCAAGCAATATGATATAAACCCCATCTTTTTATCCTTGATGGCAACAATACAATACGTGCCTTGCTGCCCCTGCTGTCACTAGGAAATGACACCGCAATATTGAACCCAAAGCTAAGAACTTCTCCCATTGCAAGAAAGATCAATCTAGTAGGCCAAACCAAACTGATAATTCGAAGAGACTTGCAAAGATATCAAATCATGCATATAAGAATTTAGAGAAGAATCAAATATTATTCATAGATAATCTTGATCATAAACCCTCAATTCATCGGATCTCGACAAACACAACGCAAAAAGTATTACATCGAATAGATCTCCAAGAGAATCGAGGAGAACTTTGTATTGAGATCCAAAGAGAGAGAAGAAGCCATCTATCTAATAACTATGGACCCAAAGGTCTGAGGTAAACTACTCACACATCATCAGAGAGGCAATGGTGTTGATGTAGAAGCCCTCTATGATCGATTCCCCCTCCGGCGGAGCGCCGAAAAAGGCCCCAAGATGGGATCTCACGAGTACAAAAGGTTGCGGCGGTGGAAAATATGTTTCGTGGCTCCCCTGGATGTTTTCAGGGTATAAGAGTATATATAGGCGAAAGAAGTAGGTCGGTGGAGCTACGAGGGGCCCACGAGGGTGAGGGGTGCGCCTACCCCCCTAGGCACGCTTCCCTGCCTCGTAGCCGCCACGTTGCTTCCTTGAAGTCCACTCCAAGTCTGCTGGATTGCGTTTGTTCCAAAAATGATCCTCGCGATGGTTTCATTACGTTTGGATTCCGTTTGATATTCCTTTTCCGTGAAACACTGAAATAGGCAAAAAAACAATTTGCACTCGGCCTTCGGTTAGTAGGTTAGTCCCAAAAATAATATAAAAGTGCATAATAAAGCCCATTAAACATCCAAAACAGATAATATAATAGCATGGAACAATAAAAAATTATAGATACGTTGGAGACGTATCTGCAACCAAGGATACATATTTGAATTTTCAACCTATTTAGATGCATTAGAGCATGTGCATGTGGTTCAAATTTGAATTATGCACATAAATGCATTGAGAACTCAATTACTATATAAAAATGTCCAAACGAACCCTGAAAAATTCCAAAAATTAACACAACACTCCTGTTGTTCTATGTTGACACTAGGAAAAAAATTGAAATCAAGAAGAGGCAACGGATATCGTTTCGTCCATAAAGGTGAAACATTCCCTACCGAAACCATCACACTTGTTGTGAGAAGCTCTGGTTTGTGAAAAGCTTATACTCAAACCTGCCCCAAATGGGACAAAAAATTTACCACAGCATGTTGATGCCGCTCCATGATAGCATGCCAAGTTTCATGAATTTCCGACGACTTTTGGATTTACTAGAATTACAAAAGCAAGTACATCGTTGTTTGCCGGAGGGCCATGGTGCCGTGGTGTTCGAAATTCATCCCCATTTCTTGCATGGTGCATAAGCATGCAACCCAGGACACGGATTTGAATTTTCAACCAATTTAGATGCATTAGAGCATGTGCATGTAGTTCAAATTTGAATTATGCACATAAATGCATTGAAAACCCAAAGGTGCCATGTTCCGTACTGATAACCCACAAGTATAGGGGATCGCAACAGTTTTCGAGGGTAGAGTATTCAACCCAAATTTATTGATTCGACACAAGGGGAGCCAAAGAATATTCTCAAGTATTGGCAGCTGAGTTGTCAAGTCAACCACACCTGGAAACTTAGTATCTGCAGCAAAGTGTTTAGTAGCAAAGTAATATGATAGTGATGGTAACGGTAAAAAAAGTAAAGGATGCAAAAGTAATATTTTTGGTATTTTGTAGTGATTGTAACAATAGCAATGGGAAAGTAAATAAGCGTAAACCAGTGTATGGAAAACTCGTAGGCACCGGATCAGTGATGGATAATTATGCCGGATGCGGTTCATCATGTAACAGTCATAACATAGGGTGACACAGAACTAGCTCCAATTCATCAATGTAATGTAGGCATGTATTCCATGTATAGTCATACGTGCTTATGGAAAAGAACTTGCATGACATCTTTTGTCCTACCCTCCCATGGCAGCGGGGTCCTATTGGAAACTAAGGGATATTAAGGCCTCCTTTTAATAGAGAACCGGAACAAAGCATTAGCACATAGTGAATACATGAACTCCTCAAACTATGGTCATCACCGGGAGTGGTCCTGATTATTTTCACTTCAGGGTTGCCAGATCATAACACATAGTAGGTGACTATAGACTTGCAAGATAGGATCAAGAACTCACATATATTCATGAAAACATAATAGGTTCATATTTGAAATCATGGCCCTCGGGCCCTAGTGACAAGCATTAAGCATAGCAAAGTCATAGCAACATCAATCTCAGAACATAGTGGATACTAGGGATCAAACCCTCACAAAACTAACTCGATTACATGATAAATCTCATCCAACCCATCACCGTCCAGCAAGCCTACGATGGAATTACTCACGCACGGCGGTGAGCATCATGAAATTGGTGATGGAGGATGGTTGATGATGACGACGGCGATGAATCCCCCTCTCCGGAGCCCCGAACGGACTCCAGATCAGCCCTCCCGAGAGGTTCTAGGGCTTGGCGGCGGCTCCGTATTGTAAAACGCGATGATTTCTTCTCCCTGGTTTTTTTCTCTCCGAAAGCAGATATATAGAGTTGGAATTGGCGTCGAAGGGCATCCAGGGGGCCCACGAGGTAGGGGGGCGCGCCCTAGAGGGGGGGGGCACGCCCCCCACCCTCGTGAACAGGGTGTGGGCCCCCTGGTCTTCATCTTTGGCGAGGATTTTTTATTATTTTTTCTAAGATGATCCGTGGAGTTTCAGGTCATTCTGAGAATATTTGTTTTCTGCACATAAAACAACACCATGGCAATTCTACTGAAAACAGCATCAGTCCGGGTTAGTTCCATTCAAATCATACAAGTTAGAGTCCAAAACAAGAGCAAAAGTGTTTGGAAAAGTAGATACGACGGAGACGTATCAACTCCCCCAAGCTTAAACCCTTGCTGGTCCTCAAGCAATTCAGTTGACAAACTGAAAGAAAGAAAAACTTTTACAAACTTTGTTTGCTCTTGTTGTTGTAACTATGTCAAGCCTGCATTCAAGTTTTCAGAATAGATCATAACTAACCACATTTGCAATAATTCTCAGGTCTCATGATTACTCATATCAATAGCATAATCAACTAGCAAGCCATAATAATAAATATCAGATGACAACACTTTCTCAAAACAATCATAATATGATATAACAAGATGGTATCTCGCTAGCCCTTTCTGAGACCGCAAAACATAAATGCAGAGCACCTTTCAAGATCAAGGACTGACTAGACATTGTAATTCATTGTAAAAGAGATCCAATCATAGTCATACCCAACATATATTAATAGTGATGAATGCAAATGACAGTTGTGCTCTCCAGCTAGTGCTTTTTAATAAGAGGGTGATGACTCAATGTAAAAATAAGTAGATAGGCCCTTCGCAGAGGGAAGCAGGGATTTGTAGAGGTGCTAGAGCTTGGTTTTGAAATAGAGATAAATTGCATTTTGAGCGGTATACTTTCATTCTCAACGTAACAACTAAGAGATGGCGATATCTTCCATGCTAAACACATTATAGGCGGTTCCCAAACAGAATGGTAAAGTTTATACTCCCCCTCCACCAACAAGCATCAATCCATGACTTGCTCCAAACAATGAGTGTCTCCAACATACATCAGGTCCCAGGGGGAGCTTTGTTTCCAATTAATTTTGATTTAGTTTTGCATAAAGCATGGGACTGGGTATCCCGGTGACCAGCCATTTTCTCGTGAGTGAGGAGCGGAGTCCACTCCTCTTAAGAATAACCCGCCTAACACGGAAGATAAGGATAGCCTTGGTTGATACATGAGCTATTCGAGCATACAAAACAGAATGATTATTTGAAGGTTTAGAGTTTGGCACATACAAATTTACTTGGAACGGCAGGTAGATACCGCATATAGGAAGGTACAGTGGACTCATCTGGAATAACTTTGGGGTTTAAGGGGTTGGATGCATAAGCAGTATTCCCGCTTAGTACAAGTGAAGGCTAGCAAAAGACTGGGAAGCGACCAACTAGAGAGCGACAACAACCATGTACCTGCATTAAAATTAATAAACGTTGGATGCAAGCATGAGTAGGATATAATCCACCATGAACATAAATATCGTGAAGGCTATGTTGATTTGTCTCAACTACATGCGTGAACATGTGCCAAGTCAAGTCACTTAAATCATTCAAAGGAGGATACCACCCCATCATACCACATCATAATCATCTCAATAGCATGTTGGCACACGTGGTAAATCATTATAACTCATATCTAATCAAGCATGGCACGAGCAACTATGATCTCTAATTGTCATTGCAAACATGTTTATTCATAATAAACTGAATCAAGAACAAGGGGCTCATCATATTTACAAAAACAAAAGAGGTCGAGTTCATACCAGTTTTTCTCATCTCAGTCAGTCCATCATATATCATCATAATTGCCTTTCACTTACACGACCGAATGATGTGAATAATAATAAGAGTGCACGTGCATTGGACTAAGCTGGAATCTACAAGCATTCAATAAACATGAGAAGACAAGGCAATATGGGCTCTGGGTTAAATCAACAATAATGCATATAAGAGCCACTTAAACAATTTAATCATGGTCTTCTCCTACTGACCCCCAAAGAAAAGAAAATAACACTATTTACACGGGAAAGCTCCCAACAAGCAAAAGAAGAAAGGGAAATATTTTTGGGTTTTCTTTTTAATTACTACTACTACAGCAGAAAAGTAAACTACAACTAATATTTTTGTTTTTCTTAAGGTTTAACAAACACACAAGAAGAAAGCAGGAAAAAGAAAAATAAACTAGTATGGATATTACAGTGAAAGAGTATGGGCACCGACATCTAGCAATGAGTGTGTGTGAACATAAATGTAATGTCGGTGAGAAATACGTACTCCCCCAAACTTAGGCTTTTGGCCTAAGTTGGTCTATTGCCAGGGATAGCCTGGCGGATACCCGTAAGTGTAGCTGGGGTCGTACTGCGACGAAGAATAGTTGGGATCATACTGATGTGCAGCGGTTATCGCCTGCTGAGCTGCAGTGTGGAGTCGAGCTGCCTCCGCTCTCCTCTCGTACTCGTCTGCCTCCTCTCTGGTAATAACGTATCTTCTTTTTGTCTGTGAATCAAAGAAGGCAGGAGCAGGGAGAGTAATACGGAAAACACGCCGTTTGTTAAAAATTAAACGATAGGTGATTCAGGCCTCTCGACAAACTGGTGCGAAGCCATAGAGTTATAATCTAAATATGCAGGAGGCAACTCTGTATCACCCTCACGAATGTCTATCTCAAGAAAATGAGCTAAGCGGGTTGCATAAATTCCTCCAAAGAAATCTCCATTATGTCTATTATGATGCAACCTACGAGCTACAATGGCTCCCATATGATAAGATTGGTCTCCTAACACAGCACTCCTAAGAATGCTAAGATCAGGGACACACATGTGACATGCTTCATCCTTAGCATTTATGCATCTACCGATGAAGAGAGCAAAATAATGTATAGCAGGAAAGTGAATGCTCCCTATGGTAGCCTGCGTTATATCTCTAGATTCCCCTACAGTTATACTAGCAAGAAAGTTTCTAAATTCAGATTTAGGGGGATCCCTAACACTACCCCATGATGGAAGTTTGCAAGCATAAGTGAAATCCTCTAAGTCCATTGTATAAGATTTGGCATAGAGATCAAACATGACTGAAGGAGAATTACGCGAAGATGAATACTCAAACCTCCTCACAAATGAACTTGTGACATCATGATACTGGGGGGCATTTGTTAGCCTCAAAATCCTCAAGACCGGCATTGCGCAAATATGCTTTGAATTCTTCTTTAATTCCTGCATGGTCCATAAAATTTTCCGACGGCCATTCACAAGGCCGTACTGGAGCGTCTCTTGGTGGATCCTCGTCAGCATCGCGCATAGCAATCCTGGGTCCTTGCTTCTTAGAGGAACCACCTTGGAACATCTTCCTAAGCATATTGTTTTTCTGAAAAATTCTGAAATTTTTAGTAACTTCAAACAAAAGTGAACCAACTTCAATAAAACTGATAGCAACTACTCCTACAAGTGCCTAGAGCCTATATCAAGCATTAGAACTACTTGGAACCATATAAATTTGACATGCAAGCTCAAGAACATGGTCATCTATGCAGCAGAAATTTGCAAAGAATAGAGCACTAGAACAAAAACTAATTGGACCAATGGAGGAGTCACATACCAAGGAACAATCTCCCCAAGCAGTTTTGCGAGAGGTGCTTTGAGCAAGAAGATCGAAAATCACAGCAAAAGTGGTTGGAACTCGTGCTTGAGTTGGTTTTTTGGGTTTGTGTGAGATAGAGGAAGAAGATGGGTGCTGGGATAAGTGGAGGAGGGCCACCGTGGGCCCACGAGGCAGGGGGCACGCCCTAAGGGGGGGGCGCCCACCACCCTCGTGGCCAGGTGGCAGCTCCTCCCGCGGTAATTTTTGCACAGTAAATCCTCAAATATTCCCGAAAAAATCATATTAAATTGGCATGTCATTCTGAGGACTTTTATTTTTGGGATATTTTTATATTGCATGGATAAGTCAGGAAACAGTCAGAAAAATACCATTTTTACTTTATTTCTACTAAAATACAGAAAGTATAGAGAGGGTACAGAAAGTTGTGCTTCTAGTTTCATCCATCTCATGCTCATAAAAAAGAATCCACTAACAAGGTTGATCAAGTCTTGTTAACAAAATCATTCTGATAATCATGAAACCGGAGAAATTTCGAATAACACTAAGTTACCTCAACGGGGATATGCACATCCCCTATAATAAGTATATCATATTTCTTTTTGACCGTAGGAAGAGGAAATTCAAAACCTCCAAATTTAATCGATGGAATTTTTCCAATGGAGTTGATACTATGAACTTGAGGTTGTTTCCTCGGAAAGTGTACCGTATGCTCATTACCATTAGCATGAAAAGTGACATTGCCTTTATTGCAATCAATAACAGCCCCTACAGTATTAAGAAAAGGTCTTCCAAGAATAATAGACATACTATCATCCTCGGGAATATCAAGAATAACAAAGTCCGTTAAAATAGTAACGTTTGCAACCACAACAGGCACATCCTCACAAATACCGACAAGTATAGCAGTTGATTTATCAGCCATTTGCAAAGATATTTCAGTAGATGTCAGCTTATTCAAGTCAAGTCTACGATATAAAGAGAGAGGCATAACACTAACACCATCTCCAAGATCACATTAAGCAGTTTTAATATAATTTGTTTTAATGGAGCAAGGTATAGTAGGTACTCTGGGATCTCCAAGTTTCTTTGGTATTCCACCCTTAAAAGTATAATTAGCAAGCATGGTGGAAATCTCAGCTTCCGGTATCTTTCTTTTATTAGTAATGATATCCTTCATATATTTAGCATAAGGATTTGTTTTGAGCACATCAGTTAATCGCATACGCAAAAAGATAGGCCTAATCATTTCAGCAAAGCGCTCAAAATCCTCAACATCCCTTTTCTTGGATGGTTTTGGAGGAAAAGGCATGGGTTTCTGAACCCAAGGTTCCCTTTCTTTACCATGTTTCCTAGCAACAAAGTCTCTTTTATCATAACGTTGATTCTTTGATTGTGGGTTATCAAGATCAACAACAGGTTCAATTTCTACATATTATCATTACTAGGTTGAGCATCATCATGAACATCATCATTAATATTCTCACTAGGTTCATGTTCACTACCAGATTGTGTTTCAGCATCAGACATGGATATATCATTCGGATTATCATGTGGTTCAGCAATAGGTTCACTAGAAGTTTGCAAAGTTCTATCATTTTTATTTTTCTTCTTTTTAGAAGAACTAGGAACATCAGTATTATTTCTTTGAGAATCTTGCTCGATTCTCTTAGGGTGGCCTTCAGGATACAAAGGTTCCCAAGTCATTCTACTAGTTCTATTAGCCACTCTAACAGCATAATCATTTTTCTTACTATTCATTTCATCAAGCACTTCTTTTTGAGCCTTAAGTACTTGTTCTACTTGAGTGGTAACCATAGAAGCATGTTTGCTAACAAGTTTAAGTTCACATTTAATATTAGCCATATAATCACCCAAGTATTTGATCATATCGGAATTATATTTCAATTGTCTACCAAAATAAGCATTGAAATTTTCTTGTTTGACAATAAAATTATCAAACTCATCAAAGCATTGCCTAGCAGACTTATAGTGAGCGATATCACCTTCATCAAATCTATAAAGAGAATTTACCTTTACTACCTGTGTCGGGATATCGGGATCAGGAGGTTCTTCAATAAATAAAGAATTAAGATCATATACTTCTTCGACAGGCGGTAGATTAAGACCATGTATTTCTTCAATAGGAGGTAAATTCTTAACATCTTCAGCTTTAATACCTTCTTCTTTCATAGATTTCTTTGCCTCTTGCATATCTTTAGGACTGAGAAATAGAACACCTCTCTTCTTCGGAGTTGGTTTAGGAATAGGTTCAGTAATTGGAGCAGGAGCTAGCTCAGGAGCTGGCTCAGGAGGTGCCCAATTATTTTCATTTGTGAACATATTATTCAATAGAATTTTAGCTTCATCCGGTGTTCTTTCCTTGAAAAGGGAACCAGCACAACTATCCAGGTAATCTCTGGAAGCATCGGTTAGTACATTATAAAAGATATCAAGTATTTCGGGTTTCTTAAGAGGATGATCAGGCAAAGCATTAAGTAACTTGAGAAGCCTCCCCCAAGCTTTTGGGAGACTCTCTTCTTTAATTTGCACAAAGTAGTATATTTCCCTCAAAGCAGCTTGTTTCTTATGAGAAGGGAAATATTTAGTAGAGAAGTAATAAATCATATCCTGGGGACTACGCACACAACCAAGATCAAGAGAATTAAACCATATCTTAGCATCACCCTTTAATGAGAACGGAAATATTTTGAGTATATAGAAGTAATGCGATCTCTCATCATTAGTAAACAGGGCAGCTATATCATTTAACTTAGTAAGATGTGCCACAACAGTTTCAGATTCATAGCCATAAAACGGATCAGATTCAACCAAAGTAATTATATCAGGATCAACAGAGAATTCATAATCCTTATCAGGGACACAGATAGGTGAAGTAGCAAAAGCAGGGTTGGGTTTCATTTTATCTCTAAGTGATTATTTGTTCCATTTAACTAATAGCCTCTTGAGCTCATATCTATCTTTGCAAGCTAAAATAGCTAAAGAAGATTCTTTATCAAAAAGATAACCCTCAGGAATAACAGGCATATTTTCATCATCACTTTCATCATCGTATTCAGATTCATCAATTTCTTTCTCTCTAGACCTAGCAATTTGTTCATCAAGAAATTCACTAAGGGGCACAGTAGTATCAGGCATAGAAGCAGTTTCATCATAAGTATCATGCATAGCAGAAGTGGCATCATCAATGACATGCGACATATCAGAATAAATAGCAGAAGCAGGTTTAGGTGTCGCTAGCTTACTCATAACAGAAGGTGAATCAAGTGCAGAGCTAGATGGTAGTTCCTTACCTCCCCTCGTAGTTGAGGGATAAATTGTTGTCTTAGCATCTTTCAAGTTCTTCATAGTGTCTAGCAGATATAAATCCCAAGTGACTCAAAGAATAGAGCTATGCTCCCCGGCAACGGCGCCATAAAATGGTCTTGATAACCCACAAGTATAGGGGATCGCAACAGTTTTCGAGGGTAGAGTATTCAACCCAAATTTATTGATTTGACACAAGGGGAGCCAAAGAATATTCTCCAGTATTAGCAGCTGAGTTGTCAAGTCAACCACACCTGGATACTTAGTATCTACAGCAAAGTGTTTAGTAGCAAAGTAATATGATAGTGATGGTAACGGTAACAAAAGTAAAGGATGCAAAAATAATATTTTTGGTATTTTGTAGTGATTGTAACAATAGCAACGGGAAAGTAAATAAGCGTAAACCAGTATATGGAAAACTCGTAGGCACCGGATCAGTGATGGATAATTATGTCGGATGCGGTTCATCATGTAACAGTCATAACAGAGGGTGACACAGAACTAGCTCCAATTCATCAATGTAATGTAGGCATGTATTCCGTATATAGTCATACGTGCTTATGGAAAAGAACTTGCATGACATCTTTTATCCTACCCTCCCGTCGCAGCGGGGTCCTATTGGAAACTAAGGGATATTAAGGCCTACTTTTAATAGAGAACCGGAACAAAGCATTAGCACATAGTGAATACATGAACTCCTCAAACTATGGTCATCACCGGGAGTGGTCCCGATTATTGTCACTTCGGGGTTGCCGGATCATAACACATAGTAGGTGACTATAGACTTGCAAGATAGGATCAAGAACTCACATATATTTATGAAAACATAATAGGTTCAGATCTGAAATCATGGCACTCGGGCCCTAGTGACAAGCATTAAGCATAGCAAAGTCATAGCAACATCAATCTCAGAACATAGTGGATACTAGGGATTAAACCCTAACAAAACTAACTCGATTACATGATAAATCTCATCCAACCCATCACCGTCCAGCAAGCCTACGATGGAATTACTCACGCACGGCGGTGAGCATCATGAAATTGGTGATGGAGGATGGTTGATGATGACGACGGCGACGAATCCCCCTCTCCGGAGCCCCGAACGGACTCCAGATCAGCCCTCCCGAGAGGTTTTAGGGCTTGGCGGCGGCTCCGTGTTGTAAAACGCGATGATTTCTTCTCCCTGGTTTTTTTCTCTCTGAAAGCATATATAGAGAGTTGGAGTTGGCGTCGAAGGGCATCCAGGGGGCCCACGAGGTAGGGGACGCGCCCTAGAGGGGGGGCACACCCGCCACCCTCGTGGACAGGGTGTGGGCCCCCTGGTCTTCATCTTTGGCGAGGATTTATTATTATTTTTTCTATGATGTTCCGTGGAGTTTCATGTCATTCCGAGAATATTTGTTTTCTGCACATAAAACAACACCATGGCAATTCTGCTGAAAACAACGTCAGTCCGGGTTAGTTCCATTCAAATCATACAAGTTAGAGTCCAAAACAAGAGCAAAAGTGTTTGGAAAAGTAGATACGGCGGAGACGTATCATGTACCGAAACCATGAGGCTTGTTGTCAGAAGCTCTGGTTTGTGAGAAGCTTATATCCAAACCTGCCCCAAATGGGAAAATTTCTTTCCCATGTCATTTTTATGCCGCTCCATGATACCATACCAAGTTTCATGAATTTCTGACGAGTTCTGGATTTACTACAATTTAAAAACCAGGTATCTCAACCTTTTTGCCGGTAATCAACAATGCCCTAGTGTTTGAAATTCATTCCCATTTCTTGCATGGGAATTAATCATGCACCCATGGACACAGATTTGATTTTTCAACCAATTTATATGCACTGGAGCATGTGCATGTATTTCAAATTTGAATTATTCATATAAAATGCCTAGAAAACCTAGTTAATGTATAAAAATGTCCAAACGAACCCGAAAAATTCCAAAACTTAACACAACACTCCTGTTGTTCTGTGTTGACACTAGAATATTTTTGAAAGCAATAAGAGGCAACAGAAATCATTTCTTCCCCAAAGGTGGCACGTTCCGTATCGAAACCATCAGGATTGTTGTGACAAGCTCTGGTTTGTGAGAAGCTTATACCCAAACCTGCCCCAATTGGGACAATTTTTTTACCACGGCATGTTGATGCCGCTCCATGATACCATGCCAAGTTTCATGAATTTCAAACGAGTTCTGGATTTACTAGAATTTAAAAACCAGATATCTCAATGTTTTGCCGGCACTCAATAGTGCCCTGGTGTTTGAAATTCATTCTCATTTCTTGCATGGGACCTAAGCATGCACTTTTCAACCAATTTATATGCACCGGAGCATGTGCATGGAGTTTAATTTTGAATTGTGCACCTAAAATGGCTAGAAAACCAGTTTAATGTATAAAATGTCCAAACGAACCCTGAATAATTCCAATTCTTTTGCCACACACATATAGTTGCATGTTCACTGCAGATAAAAGGTCTAGCAAAACAAACACCGTCCATTGCCGCCGTGACCCCATTATGTAATTCAAATCAAGATGGAAAATTAAGTAGATCCTAAGTAGATCCCACACAGTTTATTATCACCAACCGTGTGAGATGTAGTACAAAATATCCTGGAGCACCGTCGGTGTATAGTACGCCTATGGCTTACGCGAGAAGGTGCGTCGGCTACAGTCCACAGCCCGCGTGTCAAGCACAGTAGCTCGCTCCCCAAATACTCCCGCCTCCGCATCCCTCGCAATCTCAAAAATATTACTGCCTTGTAATCTCAAAAATATCTACCGCCTGGAAGGTTTTAATGTTTGATAGCACACGATTAGTATGTGCGAACCGTGTGCGATGTCTATTACTCCCGCTGTGCTTCAGTCCCTTGATTCAAATTTTCAGTAGCCCCGGCATTTTACTCATGCCTCTACATCCCTCGCAATCTCAAAAATATCTGCTCGCCTTTGATCCAAATTTTCAATAGCCCCACCATGTTACTCCCGCCTAGTAAAATTTTCAGTTGCAGCAGTATTTCCTCAAAGACCACCTTGCCCCCCCCCCCGCCCCCCTCCACACACACCACACACTCCCCAAAAACTCCGCGCACACAAACACACACAACCCTCGAAACCATTGGTAGGTCGCCGCCATCGCCGGCGCCTCCATCCTCAACCTTTGTCTGTGTGCTGGGGAGCTCGAGGAGCCAATGGCCAAAATGAGGTTTATCGCGGCCTTTTTGCCCGACACCGGCGAGGTGGCCGCCGAGGTGTCCCCGTCGTCCTCCGCAGGATCGATCTGCCATCGCCGGTGCCCCGATCCGCCCGCCGCCACGCCCTTATGCCAGTTCGATGACTTCCCCGTCCTTCCTCAGACCAGTTAGCCGACCAGGTCCTACCTCAGGGTTCGGCAGCGGCGATGGGGGACGTGGGTTGCCGAGACAACAGATCGGGAGACCCACACCAGCCGGTGGCTCGGTATCTTCACACGGACGAGCTCGCGGCCATGGAGTACGACCGCTGGCAGATCCACTACCACGGCAGGGCGGCTAGGCTCAATTTCCCCTTCGGCACACGTCCGGTCCACCTCGTTCCGCTGGAGCCAGGGGTGGTGAGCTCGGCTATGGCGCGGGAGGACCGCTAGGCATGGGAGCGCCTCGAGGCCGAGGCCTGATAACCCACAAGTATAGGGGATCAATTGTAGCCTCTTTCGATAAGTAAGAGTGTCGAACCCAACGAGGAGCTAAAGGTAGAACAAATATTCCCTCAAGTTCTATCGACCACCGATATAACTCTACGCACGCTTGACGTTCGCTTTACCTAGAACAAGGTATGAAACTAGAAGTACTTTGTAGGTGCTTTTGGATAGGTTTGCAAGAATATAAAGAGCACGTAAATAAAAAGTACGGATTGTTTAGATAAAGACACAACTAAATTAGTTTTAGTAAAGAGCTTGTTGTCACGAGAAAGTTATTTGTCCCTAGGCAATCGATAACTAGACCGGTAATCATTATTGCAATTTTATTTGAGGGAGAGGCATAAGCTAACATACTTTCTCTACTTGGATCATATGCACTTATGATTGGAACTCTAGCAAGCATCCGCAACTACTAAAGATCATTAAGGTAAAACCCAACCATAGCATTAAAGCATCAAGTCCTCTTTATCCCATACGCAAACAACCTACTTACTCGGGTCTGTGCTTTTGTCACTCACGCCACCCACCATAAGCAAATCATGAACATATTGCAACACCCTACAGCGGGGATCCCTCACTCTTGCGCGACACGGAGAGCACCATAGGACAGCACCAATAATAAAACATGCAACTCAAACCAATCTTGATCATCAAATAGCCCATAGGACAAAACAAATCTACTCAAACATCATAGGATAGCCATACATCATTAGGAAATAATATATAGCATTGAGCACCATGTTTAAGTAGAGAGTACAGCTTGGCTAAAGGAGGGGTTAAACTGCTGCATAGAGGGGGGAAGAGTTGGTGATGACGGCGGTGAAGTTGTTGGTGAAGATTGCGGTGATGATGATGGCCCCCGGTGGCACTCCGGCGCCACCGGAAGCGAGGGAGAGAGAGCCCCCCCCTCCTTCTTCTTCTTCCTTGACCTCCTACCTAGATGGGAGAAGGGTTTCCCCTCTGGTCCTTGGTCTCCATGGCGTGGGAGGGGCAAGAGCCCCTCCGAGATTGGATCTGTCTCTCTGTCTCTCTCTGTTTCTGCGTTCTCTCCTGTTACCCTTTCACCTTTTCGGGTATATATGGAGATCCGTAACTCCGATTGGAGTGAAACCTTTACTGTGATTTTTTTACCAAAAATTAGCTTTCTTGCGGCCGAAGAAGGGCATCAACCGCCTTACGGGTGGCCCATGAGGGTCAGGGGCACGCCCAGGGGGGCAGGCGCGCCCCCTGCCTCGTGGCCACCTCGGGCACCTTTTCGCGTTGATCTTTCTCCCAGATTTTTCAAATATTCCAAAAATAAGCTCCGTCCTTTTTTATCCCGTTTGGACTCCGTTTGATATGGATATTCTGCGAAACAAAAAACATGCAACAAACAGGAACTGGCACTGGGCACTGGATCAATATGTTAGTCCCAAAAATAGTATAAAAAGTTGCCAAAAGTATATGAAAGTTGTAGAATATTGCCACGGAACAATAAAAAATTATAGATATGATGGAGACGTATCAGCATCCCCAAGCTTAATTCCTGCTCGTCCTCGAGTATGTAAATGATAAAAAAGATAATTTTTTATGTGGAATGCTACCTAGCATAATCCTGATCATGTATCTAATCATGGCATGAATATTAAGACAGGAGTGATTCAAAGCAATAGTCTATCATTTGACATAAAAACAATAATACTTCAAGCCTACTAATAAAGCAATCATCTCTTTTCAAAATAACAAGGCCAAAGAAAGTTATCCCTACAAAATCATATAGTCTAGCTATGCTCCATCCTCTTCACACAAAATATTCACATCATGCACAACACCGATGACAAGCCAAGCAATTGTTTCATACTTTTGACGTTCTCAAACCTTTTCAACTTTCACGCAATACATGAGCATGAGCCATGGACATAGCACTATAGGTGGTGGAATAGAATATGATGGGGGTTATGTGGAGAAGACAAAAAAGGAGAAGATAGTCTCACATCAACTAGGCGTATCAATGGGCTATGGAGATGCCCATCAATAGATATCAATGTGAGTGAGTAGGGACTGCCATGCAACGGATGCACTAAGAGCTATAAGTGTATGAAAGCTCAAACTGAAACTAAGTGGATGTGCATCCAACTTGCTTGCTCATGAAGACCTAGGGCATTTGGGGAAGCCCATCGTTGGAATATATAAGCCAAGTTCTATAATGAAAATTCCCACTAGTATATGAAAGTGATAACTCAAGAGACTCTCTATATGAAGAACATGGTGCTACTTTGAAGCACAAGTGTGGTAAAAGGATACTAACATTGCCCCTTATCTCTTTTTCTCTCAATTTTTTTTGTTTTCTTTTTTTGGGCCTTCTCTTTTTTGGCATTTCTCTCTCTCTCTCTCTCTTCGTCCGGAGTCTCATCCTGACTTGTGGGGGAATTATAGTCTCCATCCTCCTTTCCTCACTGGGGCAATGCTCTAATAATGATGATCATCACACTTTTATTTACTTAGAACTCAATATTACAACTCGATATCTAGAACAAAGATATGACTCTATATGAATGCCTCCGGGGGTGTACCGGGATGTGCAATGATCTAGCGTAGCAATGACATCAAAAAAGGGACAAGCCATGAAAACATCATGGTAGCTATCTTATGATCATGCAAAGCAGTATGATAATAAATGCTCAAGTCATGTATATGATGATGATGGAAGTTGCCTGGCAATATATCTCGGAATGGCTATGGAAATGCCATGATAGGTAGGTTGGTGGCTGTTTTGAGGAAGATATAATGAGGCTTATGTGTGACAAAGTGTATCATATCATGGGGTTTGGATGCACCGGCGAAGTTTGCACCAACTCTCGAGGTGAGAAAGGGAAATGCACGGTACCGAAGAGGCTAGCAATGATGGAAGGGTGAGAGTGCGTATAATCCATGGACTCAACATTAGTCATAAAGAACTCACATACTTATTGTAAAAATCTATTAGTCATCGAAACAAAGTACTACGTGCATGCTCCTAGGGGGATAGGTTGGTAGGAAAAGACCATCGCTCGTCCCCGACCGCCACTCATAAGGAAGACAATCAATAAATAAATCATGCTCCAACTTCGTTACATAACGGTTCACCATACGTGCATGCTACGGGAATCACAAACCTCAACACAAGTATTTATACAATCCACAACCACCCACTAGCATGACTCTAATATCACCATCTTTATATCGCAAAACTATTGCAAGGAATCAAACATGTCATATTCAGTGATCTACAAGTTTTATGCAGGATTTTATGACTAACCATGTGAATGAACAATTCCTGTCATCTCTCTAAATAGATATAAGTGAAGCAAGAGAGTTTAATTCTTTCTACAAAAGATATGCCCACGCTCTAACAAATATAAGTGAAGCAAAATAGCATTCTACAAATGGCGGTTGTCTAAGTGAAGAGAAACAGGCAATCCAAACTTCAAATGATATAAGTGAAGCACATGAAGCATTCTTTAAAGCCATACTCAAAGAATATAAGTGAAGTGCAAAGAGCATTCTATAAATCAACCAAGGACTATCTCATACCAGCATGGTGCATAAAAGAAAAGTGAAAACTAAATGCAAAAGACGCTCCAAGATTTGCACATATCGCATGAACGAAACGAATCCAAAAACATACCGATACTTGTTGAAGAAAGAGGGGATGCCTTCTGGGGCATCCCCAAGCTTAGGCGCTTGAGTATCCTTGAATATTTACTGGGGGTGCCTTGGGCATACCCAAGCTTGAGCTCTTGCCTCTCTTCCTTCTTCTCACATCGAGACCTCCTCGATCATCAAACACTTCATCCACACAAAACTTCAACAGAAAACTTGGTAAGATCCGTTAGTATAATAAAGCAAATCACTACTCTAAATACTGTTGCAAACCAATTCATATTTTGTATTTGCATTGTGTCTACTGTAATATAGCTTTTTCATGGCTTAATCCACTGATATAAATTGATAGTTTCATCAAAACAAGCAAACTATGCATAAAAAACAGAATCTGTCTAAAACAGAACAGTCTGTAATAATCTGAACATTTACCATACTTCTGATACTTGAATAATTCTGCCAAAATAAGGAAAAATATATAATTTGTATAGAAAGACAGTGCAAAAATAATCAGAACCGTTGGACGTTCCAGTAAAAAACTAAAAATAGCGCACTACAGCCAAAGTGTTGTCCTGCACCGTACAAACCAACAAGCATTGTAAACATCCTAAAGGCAAACCTTGGCACATTATTTTTATTTTAAACCTTATAAAAGCACACAACAGAAATAAATGACTATCTAAAACTTCCGGGTTGTCTCCCTGGCAGCGCTTTCTTTAAAGCCATTAAGCTAGGCATATAGTGCTCAAGTAGTGAATCCACCCGGATCCCAAGGTATATCAAAGCCAATTTTAATTAGAAATGCTTTGTAATTTAGTAGTGAGCACAAAGCCACATATATCATGTAATGACAAAGTCTAATTCTCTTCCTATGCATCGGCATGTCATAAAAGAACAATTCATGCACACATAGTAAAGGCCAATGCATAGTATAAGCAGTTTCTTGCAATTTTACCATGTTGGAAACATAGAGAGGTGGAGATATAGTTCCTCTCTTATAATAATTGCAAGTAGGAGCAGCAAGCACATGCATATTATATCTATCAAAATCATCATGTGCAACGGTATAAGGCAACCCATCAATATAATCCTTAATAAGTGCAAACTTCTCCGATATAGTATAATCGGGAGAATTCAAGAAGATAATAGGACTATCATGCGTGGGTGCAATAGCAAAAATTTCATGTTTAACATAAGGAACTATAGCAAGTTCATCTCCGTGAGCATAGTTCATATTGGCATCTTGGCCACAAGCATAGCAAGCATCATCAAAAGGGGATATTTCAAGAGAATCAACGGGATCATAACAATCATCATAGCAATCATCCTTCGGTAAGCACGAAGGGAAATTAAACAATGTGTGGGTTGAAGAGTTACTCTCATTAGAAGGTGGGCACGGGTGATCAATCCGCTCTTCCTCCTGTTGTTCTTCGCTCTCCTCCTCATCTTTTTCATCCAATGAGCTCACAGTTTCATCAATTTCTTCTTCCATAGACTCCTGCAAAATACTAGTCTCTTCTTGGACACCGGAGTAGTCCTCAATATATGGTTCAACATAGGCATTAGAAACATAATCATCATAGCAATATTTAGGTATGGCAAAATTTTCATATTTGTAAAGAGTAGCACCATACTTTTCAATCAAAGAAGCAATTTCGTAAGCACCCTTAAAACCAAAAAATTCTTCAATTTATTGAACATCATAGTAACTATAAACACCTTTAGCATACGAAGATACGATTCCATTATCACTAAAGTCACATTGATAGGGAAGGTGTTTCTTAGGGTTTTTAGAACAACAAGTAAAATCATATATTTCACATAAATTCCAAGCATAGCATTGCAAACGATGACTTTGACGTAGTAAAATTTCCCCTTTTCGGATATACGGTGTGACACATAACAAGCATGCTCATCTAAAGATTTGCCCTCAACTAAGCTAGTTGGGGTTTCAGCACGAGCACATATGGATCAAAGATGATCCAAGTAATAAGCTTCAAAAGTGTGATAGATTTTGAGTAGTTCTTCAACCATTGGTTCAGTAGGTACAACTAATTTTTTTTGGTATTTTGCGTTTCCTACCCATAACTAAAAATAGAGAACAAGTTAGAACAGCAAATAAAAATTACTTAGTGATAAAGCAAACAAGCACACACGAGAATATTCACCCCACGCTATTGCTCCCCGGCAATGGCGCCAGAAAAAGGTCTTGATAACCCACAAGTATAAGGGATCAATTGTAGCCTCTTTTGATAAGTAAGAGTGTCGAACCCAACGAGGAGCTAAAGGTAGAACAAATATTCCCTCAAGTTCTATCGACCACCGATACAACTCTACTCATGCTTGACGTTCGCTTTACCTAGAACAAGTTATGAAACTAGAAGTACTTTGTAGGTGTTTTTGGATAGGTTTGCAAGAATATAAAGAGCACGTAAATAAAAAGTAGGGGTTGTTTAGATAAAGACATAACTAAATTAGTTTTAGTAAAGAGCTTGTTGTCACGAGAAAGTTATTTGTCCCTAGGCAATCGATAACTAGACCGGTAATCATTATTGCAATTTTATTGGAGGGAGAGGCATAAGCTAACATAATTTCTCTACTTGGATCATATGCACTTATGATTGGAACTCTAGCAAGCATCCGCAACTACTAAAGATCATTAAGGTAAAACCCAACCATAGCATTAAAGCATCAAGTCCTTTTTATCCCATACGCAAACAACCTACTTACTCGGGTATGTGCTTCTATCACTCACGCCACCCACCATAAGCAAATCATGAACATATTGCAACACCCTACAGCGGGGATCCCTCACGCTTGCGCGACATGGAGAGCACCATAGGACAACACCAATAATAAAACTGTGCAACTCAAACCAATCTTGATCATCAAATAGCCCATAGGACAAAACGAATCTACTCAAACATCATAGGGTAGCCATACATCATTGGTAAATAATATATAGCTATGAGCACCATGTTTAAGTAGAGAGTACAGCGGGTAAAAGAGGGGTTACACCGCTGCATAGGGGGGGAGAGTTGGTGATGATGGCGGTGAAGTTGTTGGTGAAGATTGCGGTGATGATGATGGCCCCCGGTGGCACTCCGGCGCCACCGGAAGCGAGGGAGAGAGATCCTCCCCTCCTTCTTCTTATTCCTTGACCTCCTCCCTAGATGGGAGAAGGGTTTCCCCTCTGGTCCTTGGTCTCCATGGAGTGGGAGGGGCGAGAGCCCCTCCGAGATTGGATCTATCTCTCTGTCTCTCTCTGTTTCTGCGTTCTCTCCTGCTACCCTTTCACCGTTTCGGGTATATATGGAGATCCGTAACTCCGATTGGACTGAAACCTTTGCTGTAATTTTTTACCGAAAATTAGCTTTCTTGCGGCCGAAGAAGGGCATCAACCGCCTTACGGATGGCCCACGAGGGTCAGGGGCGCGCCCCCCTGCCACGTGGCCACCTCGAGAACCGTTTCACGTTGATCTTTCTCCCAGATTTTCCAAATATTCCAAAAATAAGCTCCGTCCATTTTTATCCCGTTTGGACTCCGTTTGATATGGATGTTCTGCGAAACAAAAAACATGCAACAAACAGGAACTGGCACTGGGCATTGGATCAATATGTTAGTCCCAAAAATAGTATTAAAAGTTGTCAAAAGTATATGAAAGTTGTAGAATATTGGCATGGAACAATCAAAAATTATAGATACGACGGAGACGTATCAAGGCCGTCGCCGAGGCCTACATGCAAGAGCTCCACCGGCACCACCCGAAGCTTATGGAGGCGGAGCGGGCGATCTTTGCCGGCGCGGAGGGCGGCAAGGTTATCCCGCTCTCCTCCGATGACGAGGTCAAAGGCGGCGAGGACGGCGATATGGAGGGCGGCGAGGTTATCATGCTCTCCTCCGATGATGAGGTCGAAGGCGGCGAGGACGACGGCACGGAGGGCAGCGAGGTTATCGAGCTCTCCTCCGATGACGAGGTCGAAGGCGGCGGCGACGATGGCACGGAGAGCATCGAGGTGGGCCCCGAGGACGAGGAGATCGGCGTCGACGAGTGGAGGAGTGCCTTGCCCAATGACCCCGACGACGGCAGCGGCTTGGACCCAGCTCGCGGCACACCGTACATGACGAGGAAGGATGGGCTTGACCTCTACTTCGACCGTAAGTAGTTTAGCTTAGTTTAAATTTATGTTTTATGTTCGGTTATGCAAAACTATCTATGTTTATGTTTGAATGCATGCTACTTTCGGTTGAACCTGCTTTGAACTTGATCAAATTGAAGCTTACAACGTTAATTTTAGGGGATCAACAAAAAAGGCCAAAAATTGCTGGAGTATATATATATCCACTAAGGGTTTTAGTCCTTTAACTTTTAAAGGATCAGTTTGAGATGGCCTTATGACTTGTTTATTTTAGTTCTTCGCAATGTGATACTCTATATGTGCAACTGTTTGCCGTGCGGTTCAATTTCATCAATAACAGTTTCAACAATACAACTGTGAATTACGATATTTGGTTGTTGTTAAGGATATTGCAGTTAACAGTTTCATCAATAACTATTTGTTTATTTTAGTTTTTTTAACAATAACTAGTGTACTTTAGACCTGCACAATACCAGTTTGAATGACTATTTGCTTGTCTTTAAATGTTATGCCTGATGTAGTACACACACCTTTCCACTTCTTGTTTTTCTTAACTAGCGTTCTTAAGCGTGCACACTGAAGCTATCATTTTTAGATTATGTTGTCTACCATGGATATTTTTGGTTGATGTTTAGCCTGTTGTGCTTAACATGCCTTTATATGTACTCATGCAGGACAATGTTGAGAACAGTGTTATTTTCCATCGAGGTTAGTTTCGTCGCATTGCTTATATGTACTCACTGTTCAGGATATCAGTAGCTGGTACCATATAGCCTGGGGACGATAAGGGATTAATCATCGAATCGGACATTTCATTGAATATATCTATAACCCATTTATCAGTAGGTTAACTAGGGCCATATTTAATATATCTGAGACTACGTAGCAACATGCATTGTACTAAATGACTAAATATGCAATCCCAGGCTACATAGCAACACGGAAGAGTGTTATCTTAATGTTTTGATGATGTCTAGATATACAAGTAATAAAATCTTATATAATGGGATGGAGGGAGTGTTGTACTACATCATTTTTCAGTTGTTGTTTAGCTTCTAATATTAACTTGGTGCCTTTAGGTACATATATCATTGCCAAAGTTCCACACTTCGACCCTTTCTGGGGCAATGAGATATTCATGAACTAGCATCAAGTTAGGAAACTGATAAAGATTGTTATTAAAACGGGTCCAAAAACGTCACTCAAACTATTTGTTTACACTTTATGCAAGACAACACTGAACCGCAGGATGGTAAGTAAGAACCCTCTAGCCTTCTTTTTACTGCCCGTAATGAGTTGTGTTAGATGAGAATGTCTGAATCTTCTTTCTTTTGTAGTGGATCCTGAAGCAGTTTACTCAAGATTACCTCTCAAATTACATGATTGGCGGCTGGTCATCACAAGGGGTTGGAGTAGAGTCCTGCATGCTTTCTACATCCGGGAGAGCACAATAGGGCCATTCCGCTTACCCTTGTTCAGCAACCGGAATGTATGTCACCTCTTTGTTTACCACCTGTAATAGTACAAGTATAGAATCCTGGTTCATCATTCTTTATCTGGTGCTTATGTAATTCTTAAACATATGTACATGTGGATCAAATAATGCATTGGTTGTTTGAACTTGATGGATATGAATAAAGGTATAGCCTGCTTTCAAGTTTAAATTAGGTATAATTTTAAATAGCAGCAATTAAATTAGGGCGAAATTACGGTGTGCAGGTCATTACGGTGCACACAGTTAATAAAGCACAGCGTGTGTGATATACATCATAATCTGACACGGTTCACCGAGAGGAAACGTGTGAAACAATGCACACAGTTGCCGTTTGCAAAGCGTGTGTGATGTCAGACACTATCACATACGGTGCAGAAAAACTAAATGTATGTGATTGTCTACCTATCATACACGGTTTATAATCATGAACTGTTTGTGATGTGCCAGGCATTGTAAAACTCCTGTGCCTGGAATCTGCATGAAAAACTCCCGTGCCTGGAATCTGCTTGGTTTTAGGTAAAACCACAAAACTCCGACTGTGATGGCAGTGCGAGCACAAACGAGTAGCAAGGATGAAGCGTTTGGGATATTCAAGATATCCGAAACAGTTATATAGGGACAACTGTATGCATCAAGGCTCCCTATGCCCGACGGTTTCTGGGTCGTGTGGGAAGGACCCCCCCTATCATCGTCACTCACTACGCGACGGTTCCAAATGCCGTCGCGGAAAGGGGTTAAAAACCGTTTGTATAGCACCAACGCATACCAGTGAAATGAAATCTGAAAATGTTGAAAGTTGGCATGGTATCATAATTTCACCCACATAGCATGTGCAAAAAAGTAGAGTGGGTTACGACAAAAACTAGATGCACTTCATGTATCAAATGGACAATCTCTTTCGAAGTATCAGGGTTTCGAACGAAAACTCGTCTGTTACAAAGGCATTTCATTTTTTAAACTTATTACACCTCCAGACTTTTTGTGCGTTCAGTATGCACCATTTAAAGCCATGTCATCAACTTTCAACCATTTCTGCCTTCATTTGATATTTTTCATGCATTTACTGATTTTTTTTGAGCTAAATGACCCTGAAATTGAAAAGCACTACAAATAAAATCTAAAAAGGTTGAAAGTTAGCATGGTATCATCATTTCACCCACATAGCATGTGCAAAAAAGTAGAAGGGGTTACAACAAAAATATTCACAAAGAATTTCTAAATACAACAAAAAACAACTTAGAAATAAATAAAGCAGAAAATATTTTTTTTTGAAAAAAGCCCGACTACTGGGCCACAGCGGCCTGCATACGACTAGAAACCCAACATGTAGTTGGGCCCGCAAGCCTAGTAGGCCCAACAGGGTAGCGCAGCACAGGTAGGCCCAGAAGCCTGCTTTAGAGAGGAGCTCGAAGGAGGAGCCGCGACTGGGTTTATAAACCAGTGCGGATGCCCTTTGCTCGACGAGGTGGGACTAAACTTTGTGCACCGCGGGGTGGCAGCACACCCCCTTTAGTATCGGTTTGTCGCTCTAACCGGTACTAAAGGGGGGTATTTAGTACCGGTTTCAGCCACGAACCGGTACTAAAGGGGGTCGCTCCCCGCCATTTGGCCTGGCCAAATTTGACCTTTAGTACCGGTTGGTGGATACAACCGGTACTAAAGGTCCCTCCTATATATATAGCACTTAAGAAAATTCCTGTTTCTTCTCTTCTTCCTTTGCTTCTGCCCTTCCCCGTCCCCGTCCCCGTCGCCGTCGCCGTCCCCATCACCGCACCCGTCCCTGTCGTCACGCGCCACCTCCGGCCCGTCCCCATCGCCGCCCCAGCCCATCGCCGCCCCCCATCACCGACCCCGTCGCCTCACCTCGCCGGACGTCGCCCCGCTATAAGACCGCCCCCTGCTGCGCCATGGCGGCCCTCACACACACACTACACGCGCGCGTACTCACATAGTACACACAGAGACAAATTTTTCATAATTGTTATCTGTTTTCTGTCTTTTAGTTTTTTATACTTTTAGTTTATATAAATGTTAGATGAATTATGTATATAGAAATGTTAGATATTAATGTCAAATGTTAGATGAATTAGATAGAAATGTTAGATATTAATGTCAAATGTTAGATGAATTAGATAGAAATGTTAGATATTAATGTCAAATGTTAGATGAATTAGATAGAAATGTTAGATATTAATGTTAAATGTTAGATGAATTAGCTAGATATTAATTTTAGATGAGTTAGTTTTTTATACTTTTAGTTATAGATGAATCAGATATATTAATGTTAGATGAATTAGTTTTTTTATACTTTTGTCAAATGTTAGATGAACTAGCTAGATATATTAATGTTAGATGAATTAGCTAGATAGCTAGATATCATATGTTATGTCACATTTGTATATGTCGCCGTCGACCCGTTCGCGACACAAAAAGTTGCAACTAGTTAAAATTCTATATGAGATTTGAATTAGTAAGTGCTTAGTTGAATTAGTAAGAAATTAATAAGTGCTTAGTTGAATTAGTAAGTGCTTAGTTGAATTAGTAAGAAAATTAATTATTTTTATTTATAGTAAGTGCTTAGTTGAACTAGTTGAATCAATAGAACTATTTTATTTTTAGTAAGAAATTTTAGGTATATGAGATTTGATGATCTAATTAAAATTTTACTATAGAACTATTTTATTTTTAGTAAGAAAATTAATAGAACTAGTTTATTTTTAGTAACTGCTTAGTTGAATTAGTTGGTGAGCTAAAAGTCCACCTCCTCCTTCTCCACTCCTCGGTGTTGAATAGAGTAGAACTAGGGTATTTAGTTATGCTTCTTAACCAAATGAAATGTTTGGATTATAAGATTTTCAATTAATGTTTCAACTATGAACATAGGAAATGTCTGATGATGAAAAGGATTTTTGTATGTGCGAATACTGCGAAGATGAGCGCGGCCTGTGCGACAGAAATTTCCTAGTTGATGGTAGGCGCTTCAGCATCAAGATGGATGAGACCTTCGAAGTGGATACAGTAGGTCACAACGACAAGTCTTTTTTCGTAATTAAGATGACTTCTGCTTCATTTGCTTCAACTTATAATTTAATTTTTTCACTATTCTACTAGCATATCCCCATGCAAGAATTTTTATCTTGGATAAGATTGGTTTCAGTCATATGGAAACTATGGAGGTAAAGAGAGTTCACTTGAGAACTGAGCATGGTTATACTTTCGACGCAAAGTTATACAATGCAGACACCTACACCTATTTTGAATGCAAAAATTGGAGAGCACTATGCAAGGCTTATGCATTTGAGACTGATATGCTTATCAGCTTTAATATTCGTCCAGAAGATGATATTGAAGGTAATATCGACATCTGGGTCGATGTGCAGACGCCTCCAGTTCTACCATTATGTGAGTTTTTCAACCATATTTATGTCTTTGATATTGTTTATTCAAAAATAGTTGACAACTAATTACTATCGACAGCTTATTTCCATTCAAGCAAACATGTCCGGTGCTTCGTAGACATGACGTAGCACTGTCCCGAGGCTGAACTAAACTGCGAGGAGATAAGTCATTATGTTTCATGGCTTGAGGATCTTGATGTTGTCAAGAGAAATTATTTTCCTGGACTTGAAAATCTTAGTACTCAAAACGTGTGACCAATAGTGTTCGTATTGAACTACGGTCACATCTATTTAGGAAAGATGGTAAGATTTTTACTATTTCTCGTGAGTGCCTTTTGCATACATTATTTTTTAAGCTAAACTTCATTGATAAGTATGTTACTACGATGTTCTTCAACAGGGACACCCGATGATAGTTGTGCCTCATTGGATCGAGTCTAAAGGTTGCATGGCAATGGTTAGCTTACGGCCAAGACATCCTACATCGCACATGAGTGCATTCAGGATTTCGAAAACCGAGCAAGTCTTAATAGTGAAAGACTGGAGCAGCACTGTGAAGGATCCCAGAGAAGTAATAGGGGGCAGCAATCAGAAGCGTAGCCACAATTAGGAGACAGGTTCATCTGCATGCTCCAATATGATGAATCAGGACTGCTACACATGTTCTATGTTATTTTACCTGCGAGAGAGCAGCAGGAGTGATTAGCTAGTTCCTTCTCTTAGTACTTGTCCTCTCATGTCCGTATTCTTCGTCCCGAACTTAATCTCAAAGTGATTTCCTTTTATGGTCTTATGAACGCTTATAATCTCATGACCATGTTGAACTTGATGATATCTTGCTTCTGGTACAAGTGAATGTTTCTTCTTTAAGCTAGAATGAGTTCGAAGATGATGATGTGCTACACTAAGAATATGATGATTAAATAGTTAGTGTTGGTGGTAATGACTATGATGATTATTATTAGCTAGTGTTGGTGGTGATTAGATAGCGGTAATGACTATGATGATTAAATAGTGGTAATGACTATGATGATTATTAGCTAGTGTTGTTGGTGATGATATGATGCAAGTATTTTTATATTAATATGATGATGATGAGTTATTATATCATTGGGTGAAAGAACCGCAAATTAGTTTCAATGGATGAATCCTAAGTGATCAAGTAATGGATTATCGTGATAATCCATGACTTTATCATTTAGGACCCATCCACTTGAAACTAATCCGCGGTTCTTTCATGTAGTGATTTAATAACTCATTATAATGTAAAAACAATCTCTAAATTGCTGTTGTACGTAAATATACCTCGCTGGTCTTTGTATATACCAAATTGTATATATAGATGTCTGTATGTGTGAATGGTGGTGCGAGACATTCGATAATATATATATATATATATATATATATATATATATATATATATATATATATATATGATTGGTTCTACGAGAAATTCTATTTATATATATGCATAACGTGTACAATATGTAGTATCGTAAAATACCAGGAAATAAAAATTAAATGGAAAACACAAAGTTAAAGGAAAAATAAATAATAAAACCAAAACCCCTAAACCTTTTAGTACCGGTTGTTGTTACCAACCGGTACTAATGGTCTCCCCTCCCCCGGCGCTGGCTCGTGCCACGTGTTGGCCCTTTAGTGGTTGTTCGTGTTGAACCGGTACTAAAGGGGGGTGTCCTTTAGTCCCCACCCCTTAGTGTCGGTTGTTGAACCGGCACTAAAGGGCCTGACGAACCGGTGCTAAAGTCCTGCTCTGCACTAGTGATTGCACAGGAGGGAGAGGAAAGCTATGAGCCAATGAGAAAACTGAACTTTAGTTTTTTATTTAAGAAGTGATGAAGGATATGTCATATGTTCAGTTCCTTACATTTTCTTTATGGTGTATGTGTTGGGTTTAGTCCCGCATCGGTTGTGGGAGGAGGCAGAACACGATTTATAAGGGCGGAGGTGTCCCCTCCTAACAGGCTAGTCTTTTTGGGGGGGGGGAGGGCCCAAGGCCTCTCATAAGTCAGCGTTGCTCTCCAATTAGGCCTGGTTGATGCAAATGGGTCAAAAATGCTGGTGTTAGAGGACCCGGGATTGCGTAACAATTGGTATTAGATCCCTGGTGTCCAAAATAAATCTCGATGAACTCATGGGTGGTCGGTCATGGTTGGTGGGCTGGAAACGCCGGTGTTAGCGGGCTCATGGTGACCGATGTGTGAGGGGGAGATTGTTGGGTCTAGTCCCACATCGGTTGTGGGAGGAGGAAGAACACAATTTATAAGGGCGGGGGTGTCCCCTCCTAACATGCTAGTCATTCGGGAGAAGAGGGCCCAATGCCTCTCATAAGTTGGTGTTGCTCTTCGATTGGGCATGGTTGATGCATGTGGTTCGAAAACGCCAGTGTCAGCGAACCCGGGATTGCGTAATAGTATGTACCTGCTGTTCATTGCATTCGAGGGAGAGGACGGCAAGAGTAAGAAAGCAAAGCCTTGCGGCGTGAAGGCAATAGCATGCAGCGCCAAGTCAAGAGCATTAGCCTCGATGGCAAGAGACCAGTACCATCAGGTTCTCTTGACTACTTGCTTGGTTAGTGGTTCATCTCTTATTCTTCTTCATATAGCAAATATAAGGTGCGCATATAGAAGAGTCCATACTAGGCATCCTTTTCTTTTTAGTTTTTTTGAATCCTTGCAAAGGGTGTTATATAATTTCATAACTCTCACCACTTACTTATTTTTTAGCAGCATAGATTTAAATGCAGTAACACATGTTTATGCTTTGCAGCCCAGCATCAAACAGTACCCTTACACGGTGGACGCTATTTGTCATATTTTGACTGATGAATCTGTTTGAATAGATTATACAGGGTTCATGTGATTATCAGTATTGCATTTCTACCCTGGGGTGAGTTTATCATTTTTGTCGTGCAAAAATGCTTATTTGGCTTCATGTGTAACATGATTTTTCAGTATCTAATATTTGTTCTGTCCAACATGCATGAGTGCTTGTTTGGTAATTACTCTCTATGATGAGAAGGTTTGAGAATAAAACGTCCTACACTTTGATCCATTTTAGCGTGAACGGCTCGACGGCAAGCGCGGCTGTCTGCTCCTCGCTCTATTGGTTGTGTCTCTAGCTTCCCCATGCGCTGCTCCACACGCGTGTTTGTGGCTTGCTTGCTGCTGCGTGTATGGTGTGTTGGCTTGATATGCACGCGCGTGTGTGTGCACTAGCTAGGCGAGGATCACTGGCTCACTGCTCTCTCTGTAGCTTCTTAGGGAAAAAATACTTTGCCTCTGGTCTGCATCATGCTTCTAGTGTCTTTATAGGCAGGTTGATGTTTCGAAATCAGGAGAGAAAAAGTCCTTGCATGTATATACTTTTAGATGACACATACCAGAAGTCTTCCCTACGAAAATCATGTGGCATTGTGACGCCCCGGCCCTTATCTTTAGAAATTTGTGATGTGTTTTCATGTCTGTGTTGTGATGTACATAGGAGCATGATTTGTTCTGGCACTTCAGGCATTAGCACGCCTATAATACAGGTCTTGAGTCTACAAAGTGTCATATACATTGTATGTGTGTGTGTGTGTGTGTGTTTGAAGTGTCAGTGCTTCTGTGTAGGAAGTCTAATAGGGTGGGTTTCCATTTCTTTTGCCTTTCATATCAGAACAATTGGCCCGGGATACGTGTAAGCTTTGTCCTGACGAGGAAGTTGACTGTGTGCGTCCTCAGTTTATCATAATCGGCTGCATCTTTGAAGGGTTAATTATCTTTTTGCCCTTAGTGGTGTCCATTTGCTCAGTTTTGCCCTCAGTTACGAATCGTCCTCAGTTTTTCCCCTAGTCCATGCGCAGCTACTTGTTTCATGAACTCTGCCGTCTCCGTCAGGTCAACCTTTTGACTCGGCCCTTAAAGGGGGGACCAGACGGCAGAGACACGCTAGACAATCAGACCATTGCACGCGTGGCTTGTGGGACCCAACAAAGAGCAGCTGAGCAGAGAGCCATTGCGGGTGTGCTATATAAGCGGGCGACAGAGAGCGGCGGTGACCACGGCGACAGAGAGAGCGGACGACAGGGAGCACGACGGTGACCACGGCGAGAGAGAGAGAGCGGCGAAGGGAAGATAGCTGTGGAGGGCGCGGTGGTGTTGAGATCCCCTTCGGCTCCGAGCTCCATGTCTTCTTCAAGCTCCCGCGCCACCTCGCGGAAGCAAAGCCCGACGCATGTGGAGATGCCTATCTTCGTCTGTCTGCGGTGCCGGGCGAGCATTGATCTGAGGGTTTCTCACACACCGAAGAACCAGAATCGTCCCTTCTATGTGTGCAGTGAGAATGGGGTAAGAATCGGGGCAATTGCACCATTTTCGTGGTCGGGGTCTTTGAGCAATGGGTTGATCTGTCTGGCGTTCATGCAGGTGAAATGTTTCTTTCTTTGGGTCGATGCTTTGGCCAAGACTCTGATGAATGAACTGCAAGAAGAGCATGAAGAATGGTTGCGCATGCTACCACGAACGACAGTGGCCGCAGCACGCGCTCTGGAAGAAGAGATGGAGGGCGAAGCACACACTGACAGAGAGATAGCTATTGAGCTTAGGATGTTGAAGAAGAAGGTTAGGAAGCTTGAAGATCAAGCACAAATACCAATACCCATTTGCAATTACTTTTGGGCATTTGTAGGTATGGTAATCGCACTAGGTGTAATGTTGAAATTTTATGGAAAGACATGAATTATGGAAGAATTTGTAAGCTTGAAATTGTATGAGAGATTCACCTTGTTTAAATGTTGGTCCAAGTTTGTTTAAATGTTAAAAAAAGAGAATTGATGACCAACATTTAAATATGTTGAAAAAAGGGAGAAGAAATGAGGAATTCAGAAACTTTTGATCAAGGAAATGCAGCTCTTTGCTCTGCCTTTCTGTCAAAAAAAAAAGCTTCCTCTGTGGGCCAAATTCAGAGCGGAGAGCCAAGTGCCAGCTAGACTAATGGGCCAACTGCATCCAATTAGGCCCATTCGGGGGTGAGCAAATGAGATCTCTTGCGTGTTTTTCTATTTTCTGTTCTGACTTAATTTAGGCAGTAAATCATTTTATTTAATGCTGAAACTTTTTGTGGAAGCTAATTGAATTATTCCAGAGCCAAACAATTAAGTTTAGAATTTTTTTTGGAGCTGTTAAATATTTAATAGCAATTTAATTACTCCAATTCAAATACACCGTGATTTAAATCAAAGACCAAAATGTCATGGAAAATGTGTCTCAGCTCTGGTAGAGGTTTATACCTGGTGCCAAAATTAATGAACATTTTTGAAGGGCATTACATTGAGAAAAAAATAATTTGTCGAAAAAAATAAAGGGTGGAAAATGCACAAAAAATTGGTGCGGCTGGGACTCGAACCCAGGACCGCGTGGGTTTGAGGCGTGTAAGGTTGTGCTGGTAACCGCTAGGGCAGATGGAAAGACTTTGTCATGGCTAGGGAAGGAAGCTATACATAGCGAGACCATGACTTGGTTTAGGGTTTAAAAATGCATGTTTGTACTGAATGTTTTCACACGCATGAGAGTGGTTTTCCTTTGTTTTGCACTGAACTTTTGGAGGGTTGGAAACGTATGTTTGTACTGCCACATGATTCCAGTTAGAGTGGCACTTGGTTTAGGATTTAAAGGAAATAACTTTGCATGTTAGTTCATGACTTGGTTTAGGGAAGAAATGATATGTTTGGGCATAGACATTTTTGAACACACATAATAACTTGGATAGATAAGATGCAACACACCATACCCTTACATAGATGGGTACCCTACATAGATAGATAAGTTCAGGGATACTACACGACACAACACGGCACGCACGACATAGAAAAGCAACAAAATAAAAACGATAAAACTAAAACATGACGAGCTTGACGAACAACTTCACTCCGGGCTCGCACCCCTTCTTGAACATCTTCATCTTGACCTTTCTTCCACCTTCGCCGCGCGCCCCTTCAACACCGTCTTCAACTTCACTTCTCCTCCTTGTCGTAGGGAAGGGAGTGCATCTGGTTTTTAGTGGGGAAGATGCACTCGTAGTTGGTGAAGATGTTGTACACCGTGAAGAAGCTGGACTCGCAGCCGCACCAAAACACTTGGCCGAGGAGCTCACGTGCGTCAAATGGGTTGACGAAGGTGACCCGTGAGCAGTAGGAGGATGCTGGCGCGGTCACGAACCTCATTGATGGTGTACATCCTAGGCGAGTCCCGTGGGAGGTGGGCATAGCCGGCTATGAGGAAGGCGCGGGTGAGGTCGATGGACCCCCTCCACCTTGAAGTCGCCCACACACGGAGCTCCCTCTCCACGAGCACGCCCGGTGGGTAGCGCAGCTCCGGCACGACAGGCGGACGAAGGAAGGTCGGCCAGTTGTACTGCATCTTCACTTGGTCGCTTGGAGAGGGCTCGGTCGCTTGGGTTTTTGAAGTTGGAGAGAATGGATCTGGCTTTTGGGTGGTGAGTGGGAGAGGAAGAGAGGCACCCCATTTATAGGCCTGTGGGTGGGAGAGGAAGAAAGAAGGGATGAGAACGGTGCGTGTGTGAATCCGGACGCATGTGTGTATCCGTTAAGTTTTGGACCCTTAAATTTTTGCACGGAAATGGTGCATGGGGCGAGTGCGTGCATCTGAATCACTGCATAGGGAAGCTCTTTGACCAAGTGTGTGCATCTGAATCGCTGCCATAATCTGAAATAATGGCCTAATTCTGAATCAATACGTGCATGGCCACGTCGCTCGCCTCGCTCGCATGCATGCACGTCCGCCTCCCGCGCATGCATTCCCACATCGCCGCCCTTCCCATGCATGCAGGCCTGGATAGGCTAAGACGGGCAATTAACTGCGCGCTCGGGCCCGGACAGCGAGACGGCCCAACGGTCCATCCAGCGCACCCGGTACTTGTTGAGAAAAAAATCGCCTAGCCAATCAGATTGCATCTCGCGGATCGACCCCTCCTCCCAGCAGATTTCTTCTAGAAGGGTTAGATCGACGGTCCTTGATCGCCGCTTGGGTTAGATAGACGGTCCTTTGTTCAGCGCTATGGTTACCGGGTTTGGGAGGGGTTTGGAGCAGCCAAAGATAGGTTTGACCAGATTTAAAATGAGCATAATAAACTAAATAAAAATCAGAAAAATGAAAAACCTGCGCACATAGTCTTCTTATGTCATATACTAACGATTTAAGTTGATAAACAAGGTTTACATACATTTAAACGAAAAGTTCATGTGTCTTATGCGATATCTCAAGTATCTCAAACTCTCTTGTATGAAGTGAAGAGAAGTGTTTTGGGGAAATGAACATGAAAATTTCAAAAAACTCACCATAACTTCATATTGGAGTGACTAAGAAGTATCCAGGCTTAGTTTTTCATTTTGATGTTTTAAACTTGTTTAAATCTTGATCAAAGTTAAGTTTGACCAGAATTCAAATGAGCAAAACAAATTTAAAAAATCAAAAAATGGAAAAACCAGCGCACATAGTCTGTATATATAGAATATATGTGTAGATAAGTTATTTGACTGATTTAGACAAGGTCGAAAAAAACCTTGCTTAGAAATGAGGCCGTCTACCCTACCTTTGGACCCCTCTTTTTAGCACATTTTTCATGAAAAATTCAAAAACCTCACCACAGCTTCATTTTGGAGTGACTAAGAAGGATCCAGGCTTAGTTTTTCATTTAGATGTTTTAGACTTGTTTAAATCTTAGTCAAACTTAGGTTTGACCAGAATTCAAATGAGCAAAACAAAATTCAAAAAGTCAAAAAAAAGGAAAAACCAGCGCACACAGTCTGTGTATATAGAATATATGTGTAGGAAAGTTATTTGGCTCATTTAGACAAGGTCAAAAAAATCTTGCTTAGAAATGAGGCGGTTTACCCTACCTTTGGAGCTCTTTTTAGCATATTTTTCATGAATATGAGTTTACAAAAGTTTCGAAAGAATTCCAACATCCATATAGCATGTCAAATTTGAAGTTCTAACATAGGTCTGACATCATTCAAACATAGTTCTAACATAGGTCCAACATCATTCAACAGAAATACAATATTATTCATAATGTTTCATAACTATTTATAAATAGTGTTGGGGCTTCTGTCTGTTCCTTTGCTCCTCGTGCACCTTTTGTGCTCATTGCTTCTTCTCTTCTCCTCTTGGTTGTCGGTACCTTGCGCGTCTTCTTCAAACCTACCACAGAGCTATGCAAAATATAAAGGATAATGAGATCATGTCAAGTGATAAATGTACAGTAGTATTCGCAAGATTTACATACCTAGCAGAACTCACAACAACAGAAGGTTGGTCACCATTTGGAGCCTCACTTGGATCATCATTTGGAGCCTCACTTGAAACATCATTTGGAGGATATTTTGGATTCTCGTCAAAATCATGCGGCTATTGACCATCATCATTTGGAACCTCGTCAAAATCCTCATCTGATGCAACCGACTGTTGACCATCATTTTCATCATCTGTTGAGGCAACCGGCTGCTGACCAACATTTTCATCAAAGACTTCATCAAAACACTCTCCGAACGCTGGATCTACTGTGTTATCACAATACTTACCGAAATGACCAGACCCACCACACCTTATGCACTTACGCTTCCTCACTCCAAGTCCAGCTCCTTCGCTGTGAGGTCTGATTCGACTCTTCCTTGGTCTACCTGTTGTTCTCTTCCGAACTGGAGCGCAAAGCTTCAATCCAGGGTCTGCCATGTCCCATTGTTGTTTTCCCTCCATAGCAGGCAAGACATACACATATGTGGCTTTGTACCTTGCAACAGAGTAGTAATCATAAACATACTGTTGTATGTTCCCTGCTGGACCTGGGAGAGAAGTGATGAAAAACAAGGCATGAATGCATGGCAACCCAGTTATCTGCCATTGCCTACAACTGTAAGTTCTAACTTCTAAATCCACTGGATATCTCCATTCCCTCTTCTCTTTATCCAAATATGATATCTCTGCTATGGTACCCGAGCAAAGATTCATGTTCATTTCCAAGCCTATTGTTTTCCGCTTCAGTTCATTCATCACGGCAGGGATGATAATGTGGCCCATGAATTTTGCCTCGGCTATTCTTGCACGATAATGAAATTTCTGCATGTATTCTATCCTCATCCTGTCAAGCAAATCCATCACATAATGACCCTTTAGTTTCCGGATCGTTGAGTTGAAAGACTCTGCTAGATTATTGTGCACATAGTCAACTTTGTTCGGTTCACTGAATTGGCTTCTGGCCCATAACTTGGAGTGGTGTGTTTCCAAGTATTCTTTCACTTTGGAATTCATGTATAACTGCCTCAAGTGGTAGTTGTGCTTCTTCACACTGCAAGTCAAAGATGCTGGCCATAAATTGTCAGTATACACCTTTCTTTTGAATTTTTTTACAAAATTTGCAGCAAGGTGACGCATGCATTCCCTATGCTCTACTCCAGGGAACACATTGTCCACGACCACCTCTAAACCTTTGCATGCATCTGTATGAATGACCAACCCATTGAGAAGTGCAATAGCCCGACACAGATTATGCAATAACCAAGTCCAGCTCTTCTAAGACTCTGTCTCCAGCACACTGTACGCAACTGGAAATATAAAACTATGTGCATCAACTGCACAAGCTGCTACTAACTGTCCTTTAAACCTCCGTGTGAGAAAAGTAGCATCAATAGCCAAATAAGGCTTGCAGCCTGCCGAAAAACCCCGTCGACAAGCCTTAAAGCAGACAAAAACCCTCCAAAAGCATTCTTTGGCCTTTGTCACTCCCCTGAATGTGTACTCCACGGTGTAGTGGTCAATATCTACAATACTACCTGGGCTGGTCCTCTCCACTTCACCTTTGAATGAATACAACAATTGAAAACTTTCCTGCCGGTTACCATAAATAGAATCCATAGCATGTTGTTTGCCATTAAACAACCTCATGTATGGTAAATCTATCTTGAACTTGTCTTTGATGCTCTTTTGCAATTCCTTTGGACCCACTTGCTGGTTTTCTTTCACCCACTTCTTTACTTCTTTTGCCACCCATCTTGACTTGGCTCTACTGATTGTATCCTACCTAAGGGTTGATTCTTGGCATGTGTGCCTAAAAGGGTTCACTTTGACCTGAACATTCGTGCTATTTCGCATTTTAGATGCGAGCATCCTCCATGGACAACCCTCAGTCGGACAGTGCACTCTGTAACGTACTTGATCGCTCTTGTCAACTTTGAAAGTACGTTCTACCTTGATGCAGTATGTCACAAGTGCATTTCTACACTCAGTAATGGATGCAAAAATGGTACCTTCTTCCATATGAGGGTTCAAAGGGTTCCATTCAACAGCTCCAAGGTCTTCGTCCTCACCCACCGCATCATCATCCACACGGACTGCATTGTGAGCCTCATCTTGGTTTTCAGCCCGAGGTACCTGTCGTAAATTCTGAATAACATCAGAATATAGCTTCTCTTCATCAACCCCAGAATTGTAGTCATCAGGCTCCACTTCAAGGTGGACCCAACTACCGGTGCCCATGCTTGTCGAGCCACAACATCGCCTTGCACTAACTGAACTATTCTGGCTAGAGCTGTCATTACGACGACTTGGTTCTCCCTGAGATTTTGCACCAGCCATCCTATGTCCAAATGCCTGCTCAAGCACATCAATTTGCAGCCTCACATGAAAATTCTCTTTCTCCTTATGCCTAGCAAACATGGTAGCCAGCTCTTCATCATTACTAACTGTCACCCATTTCTTTCCTCATCATAGTATTTGTATTCCATTTCATCAAGCAATCCCCAAGGATATTGGCTATAAATTACCTCCCCAAATTGTCTGAAACTCCAATTACAAGCCATTGGCAACCGATAATCGAAACTCCTTGGAATTTCTTCTTATTCTTTGCATTCGACATGTACCAGTCCCTTCTAATGTGCACTAAGAAAGCAGACCGCAACTCCATCCTAACCGACGAAAAACAGAGACGCAATCAACACACTAACCGGGCAACCAACTCGAATCGACTGTTCAAATGCAAAACTAAGCTCAATCTAAACAGGAGGCATGACTTACCCCTCGGGAACCCAGTCGTGGACGCGGCGGATCTCCGGCCCGATGCCTGCCTCGCCAAATACTCTGGGATCGTCACTTCTCGCCATTTCATCCTGGGGTTCACCCTCGTACTTCAAACAGCTC
Organism: Triticum aestivum; assembly: GCF_018294505.1. Classification (NCBI taxonomy): domain Eukaryota; kingdom Viridiplantae; phylum Streptophyta; class Magnoliopsida; order Poales; family Poaceae; genus Triticum; species Triticum aestivum. Next base: position 577,659,813 of record NC_057809.1, on the reverse strand, counting down.
CACCAGCCCCCCACCTATCAGCGCTCCGGCCGGGCGCACGGAAGGAGGCCGCGCCGCGGGTCGAGCAGGTGGCGGGCGCCCCACCCGTGGCGTCGCAGGAAGGTGGCGGGCGGAGCAGGTAGCGGTGGAGCAGGACGACCATGGTAGTGTAGCTGGTGGCGGCCCAGGTGCTGGCGGCGGCGCAGGTGGCGGCGGCGGCGAAGGCCGGCAGGCCGTAGAACGGTACAGAGTGATTTGGGGATTGATTTGGCCGGCTAGAACCCTAGGATTGATTTGGGGATTTTTTTGCATGGTCCCACATGCCAGCTCCAGACCCACGTCCACACGGTCCCATGTGTAAGCTCCGGACCCACAACCAGTAACGCCGGCGAACGAAATGGACTAAAATCTGGCCGTTTGGCCTTGTCATAGTAGCTGCGCATGGACTAGGGGCAAAACTTAGCATGATTTGCAACTGAGAGCAAAACTGAGCACATAGACACCACTAAGGTCAAAAGGATAATTAACACATCTTTTAAGCCATCCGATGGATCTTTGAAGCCATCCGACGCACAACTTTAGTGTGACTGGTGTAGCAATCCAGGATTTTGTCCAAAACTGCTATTAAACCCACAAGAGGGAGCATTTTAATAACAAAATAATTCTGGCCATGCTTTTTGATATACTGCGCATATGTATGTTGTACTAGCAGTTTCTATTGTTTAACTATTGCGTACCAAAAAATTTAATTGTCAATGTCTGCATAAATATGATTTTTTTAAGGGGGTCAGCCTCCTTTTCTAAAAAAATATCAGGTTTCCACAACTCCATTTAATCATACATTACTGAAAGTAGTCAAACAAAGAGGACACTGTTTTTCTTTCAATCACACTAGCCATGACAGATTAGACCATAGTTCAAAAGGGAAAAACTTAAACTAGGCGAGGAGGCTCATAACATCCATAAGCCCATGCCAGAAATTGCAGCATCACTAAAGCACCCATTTAGATATCGCCGTTTTTCTCCATTTCCTTCTTGTCCTCTGAATTGTATTTGTTGGCATCACGCACCATCGCTCGATCTCCTCTGCGCTGAGCCGCCCCTGATCTCTTGTGATAGTGATGTTGTTAGTGTTTCCCGTACTCATGTCCACCGCCGTTACCTTCAGAATACAGTCCGGATTGATTTCAAAGGTGACATTGACCTTTGGCACGGCCCTGGGAGCTCGGGGGATGCCACGGAGAGTGAACTTGCCGAGGAGGTTGTTGTCCACGGTCTCCGACCCCTCGCCCTCGTACACCTGAAAGAGTATCCTTGTCTGGTTGTCGTGGCAAGTCGTATAAACCTTGTCCTTCTTGACCGGGATGGTGGTGTTCCTAGAGATCACCACGCTCATCTCACCACCTTCCGTCTCCACTCCAAGCGAGAGCGGCGTGACGTCGAGCAGGAGCACATCCCGCACTTCCTCATTACCTTCACCGCTGAGGATCGCGGCTTGTACGGCGGCACCATAGGCGACGGCCTCGTCAGGGTTGATTTTCGTGCAGAGCTCTTTCCCTTGGAAGAAATCCTTGAGTAGCTCCCTGACTTTTGGGATCCGGCTGGAGCCACCCACGAGCACGACGTCGTGGATCTGAGACTTCTCCATCTTGGCGAGGCTGAGGCACTTCTCCACATGCACAATGCACTTGCGGAAGAGGTCCAAGTTGAGCTCCTCGAACTTTGCGCGAGTGATGGCACCGTAGAAGTCGATGCCATCATGAAGCGAGTCGATCTCAACGGTTGCCTGAGTCGTGCTCGACAGCACCCTCTTGGCCTTCTCGCAGGCCGTCCTGAGCCGCCGAAGCGCCTTTGGGTTTTCCCTGATGTCGTTCTTCTTGTACTTCTTAAGAAACTCTCGCACGAAGTGCTTCACCATGAGGTTGTTGAAATCCTCCCCGCCAAGGTGGGTGTTACCAGACGTAGACTTGACCTCAACTCAAAGACGCCCATGTCAATGTCGGCACCCGGATCAACTTTGACAATGGAGACATCCAAGGTTCCGCCACCAAGATCAAACACGAGAACAGTCTCCACTTTATCGCTGTCGGACATCTTGCCAAAGCCATAGGCGATGGCTGCAGCGGAGGGCTCGTTGATGATGCGCATCACGTTGAGGCCAGCGATGGCCCCGGCGTCAATGGTGGCTTGGCGCTGGGAGTCGTTGAAGTAGACCGGGACAGTAATCACCGCATTCTGCACCTTCCTACCGAGGTAGGCCTCAGCTGTCTCCCGAATCTTGCCAAGCAACATGGCTGAGATCTCCTCGGCCTCAAACTGCTTCTCCTCATTCCTGTACTGCACCACGATCATCGGCCGGTCACTAGGACCTGAGACAACTTTGAAAGGCCACATCTTGATATCTCCCTGCACTGACTTGTCGCTGAATTTCCGGCCAATAAGGCGCTTCACATCTGAATAGAAGAAGGATTCATTGTGGATTAGTCATGTGGATTTTTTGCTCAAGATTTCTCAAAACAGGCACGTGCAATAGCGCCTTATTTAAAAAGTTAGTTCATATGTGTTTCAACTAATGTCCCTTAGGGCAGGACCTCTTCTAAACACTATATGATACAAATCACATACAGACACTGCCCTTTCATTTTCTATGCACGCACACTGGTCCAATGTGTTCTCCAACTTAATTTAAAAAAATTATCAAAAAATTAAAACAAAAATACGTTCTTCAATGTGCCAAACCTGCTTAGCATGCACACATTCAATGATAAGAAGTTGCACGGGTCTGCTTTAAGGGAAACTGAAGAAATGTACTTGCTCAACAATAAAACTAGAATTTATTTTTATTTTTTGCAGAAGTAAGAATTTCATTATCGTGTTGAGAAAAGAAACTAATTCAGGCAATTCTTTGAAGAATAAACCAACTTATCGCATAGAAAATGAGGATACACATCATACAAGAAAGCCAAAAACAATTCACGGATCTAACAGCGACTCGGTTAGTGGAAGAAAAGAAGATTCTAGGATGACAATAAATAAACAAAGAGTGTGGTTTTTCATGCATGCAGGAGTAGTTACTGGAAGATGTATGTGGTACGGTCCTTACCAAAGACGGTGTTGACGGGGTTCATGGCGGCCTGGTTCACAGCCGCGTCGCCTATGAGCCTCCAAGCCTCGGTGAAGGCAACGCAGGACGGCATAGTGAGGTTGCCCTGGTCGCTGGGGATAATCTCCACTCGGTTGTGCGACTGCCGCCACACGGCCACGCACGAGTAGGTCGTCCCGAGGTCGATGCCGATCGCCGGTCCCTCGTCGGACTCCATGCCCCCCATCTCCACGAGGTAGAGCTGTAGAGGCAGCGGAATGAAGAGTGTAGAAGCAGCACGGAGAAAGGGGAGCGCGATCTGATTGGGAAGCCAATGCGGCGCAGGGAATTTATAAGGTAGAGGAAGGCGAGCGGGCGTGGCGTTGTCTGCAGTGTGAAAACAAACAGGTTATGGATAGATAATCCCAAGGGTCAGGTTCGCTGGTTTCGTCGCTTTGTATTTGCATTTAAAGGTACCAACTACTAACAACTATACGAAGTTCAAAAGGTTGTTTTGGTCCATGTCAAACAACATTTGGTATGGGTATTCCAATCTAGATTTTTTTTAGCATCGCCCGCTTCCATTTCCATCTGCTTTGGTTCAACTTTTCTGAGGGGGAAATACTTCGGTAATTGCCTTTGGCTCCTAGGTGCATATGCACCCATTGTCGAAATCCAAATTTCGAGAAGTTAAAAAATTCGAAACAAAAATCCCGCGTGTATATCCGGACATTTTATGTGCGTTCACAAGGTTTCGGTGAAAAACGACGTTTTTTGTGGCTTGTGTAAAAAAGATAAAGAAATGCCTCGTGAATAGTTAGAATGAAGCATCAGAAATTGTCTTTTTTACACAAGCCACAAAAAACGTCATTTTTCACCGAAACCTTGTG